>NW_027003281.1:0-5527 GCF_036934945.1 Oncorhynchus masou masou
TCACCCACGACTGCGCGGCAACGCACGCCTCCAACTCTATCATCAAGTTTGTGGACGACACAACAGTGGTAGGCTTGATTACCAACAACGACGAGACGGCCTACAGGGAGGAGGTGAGGGCCCTCGGAGTGTGGTGTCAGGACAATAACCTCACAATCAACGTCAACAAAACTAAGGAGATGATTGTGGACTTCAGGAAACAGCAGAGGGAACACCCCCCTATCCACATCGATGGAACAGTAGTGGAGAGGGTAGTAAGTTTTAAGTTCCTCGGCATACACATCACAGACAAACTGAATTGGTCCACCCACACAGACAGCATCGTGAAGAAGGCGCAGCAGCGCCTCTTCAACCTCAGGAGGCTGAAGAAATTCGGCTTGTCACCAAAAGCACTCACAAACTTCTACTGATGCACAATCGAGAGCATCCTGGCGGGCTGTATCACCGCCTGGTACGGCAACTGCTCCGCCCACAACCATAAGGCTCTCCAGAGGGTAGTGAGGTCTGCACAACGTATCACCGGGGGCAAACTACCTGCCCTCCAGGACACCTACACCACCCGATGTTACAGGAAGGCCATAAAGATCATCAAGGACAACAACCACCCGAGCCACTGCCTGTTCACCCCGCTATTATCCAGAAGGCGAGGTAGGTACAGGTGCATCAAAGCTGGGACCGAGAGACTGAAAAACAGCTTCTATCTCAAGGCCATCAGACTGTTAAACAGCAACCACTAACATTGAGTGGCTGCTGCCAACACACTGACTCAACTCCAGTCACTTCAATAATGGGAATTGATGGGAAAGGATGTAAAATATATCACTAGCCACTTTAAACAATGCTACCTAATATAATGTTTACATACCCTACATTATTCATCTGATATGTATACGTATATACTGTACTCTATCATCTACTGCATCCTTATGTAATACATGTATCACTAGCCACTTTAACTATGCCACTTTGTTTACATACTCATCTCATATGTATATACTGTACTCGATACCATCTACTGTATCTTGCCTATGCTGCTCTGCACCATCACTCATTCATATCTTTATGTACATATTCTTTATCCCCTTACACTGTGTATAAGAAATTAGTTTTGGAATTGTTAGTTAGATTACTTGTTGGTTATTACTGCATTGTCGGAACTGGAAGCACAAGCATTTCATTTGATTTCTGAACATAACGCGACAAACAAAAGACGGTATTTTGGGTATGAAAATAATCTTTATGGAACAAAAGGAACATTTGTTGTGTAACTGGGAGTCTCGTGAGTAAAAACATCCAAAGATCATCAAAGGTAAACGATTCATTTGATTGCTTTTCTGATTTGTGACCAAGCTTCCTGATGCTAAGTATACATAATGCTATGCTAGGCTATCGATAAACTTACACAAACGCTTGGATTGCTTTCGCTGTAAAGCATAATTTCAAAATCTGAGACGACAGGTGGATTAACAAAAGGCTAAACTGTGTTTTGCAATATTGCACTTGTGATTTCATGAATATTAATATTTTTTAGTAATAATATTTGACTGTTGCGCTATGCTATTCAGCGGTTCCTGACGAAAATGATCCCTCGACAGGGATGGGTAGCGTCAATAAGTTAAATTATTAACACACACATGAACGCAGCGGTCTAAGGCACGGCATCTCAGTGCAAGAGGCGTCACTCCAGTCCCTGGTTCGAATCCAGGCTGTATCACATCCAGCCATGATTGGGAGTCCCATAGGGCGGCGCACAATTGGCCCAGCGTCGTCCGGGTTTGGCCGGGGTAGGCTGTCATTGTAAATAAGAATTTGTTCTGAACCGTCTTGCCTAGCTAAATAAAAGTTACACATACACACACACACACACCACACTGACCAAAAAGTAATTTTGTTGGCATTTAGGTATGTCCCCATTACCAGTAAAACATAATCAAAACCTATTTCTTTCACTTACTTACTGTGCTGTTTCGTTGTTCATTTGTTCAGTCGTTTCATTCTCAACCAGGATTTCTATGGAACGCCGTTTGGGTCTTTGCTATGAAACGCCGTTTGGGTCTTTGCTATGAAACGCCGTTTGGGTCTTTGCTATGAAACGCCGTTTGGGTCTTTGCTATGAAACGCCGTTTGGGTCTTTGCTATGAAACGCCGTTTTGGTCTTTGCTATGGAACGCCATTTGGGTCTTTGCGTGTCAAAAAAGAAAACAATGACCAGTAGATAACACTTTTTGACGTGTCAAAAAAGCTTGTTGACCAATCACGACCTGAATATGACTGCACATCACATAATAATTGAACGCCTTCATACGTTTTTTACGGCGTTATTACATTATCACTTCTATTTCATGTCACAATGATTAATCGATACGTATGCTATGATGCTAGTAAGGTTGCCTCGCACACCTACCGTGCTGGTCATAAAAAAGCTAGCTAGCTCTTGAATGCAAATAATGTTCTTCCAGATGAAGCTAGCACGACTGCTCATAATGTTAGCTTTGGGCAACAGGGTTAAGTAGCTGGCTAGCTATTTATTTTTATGAACTGAAGTTCAATTTCAATAGGCGAACAGCAAGTGGTAACCTAGCTAATACTTACACGCAAGGATTCCTAAATCATTGCCAAGAATAATGAAAATTACTGCAGCTTCCACTGGTCATTTTTTTCAGGCTGGTTGTATTGGTGCTAGCTAGGTACCAAGCTAAAACTAGCTACCCCAGAAGTTGCGGTCGAACAAATGATGCTTTATTACCAACGTGGTATTGTAAACACATCGTTCGTGGCCGGTGTTTGCTTGTTTGCAGACTTTTTTGTACAGCTTTGACAGTGCTGCTGGATCTTTTTTGACACGCAAAGACCCAAATGGCTTTCCAAAGTATGTATGTCTTCAAGCTAATAACAGTGACGCTATTACTGTGTAACTCCGGTAGGGCAACATCTGAAAAATAGCGCACTTGGTATTGTGTACCGGTGCTCGACCAGTCGGCGAAAGCCAACATCACCCACGACAGAGAACGGTTGATTGTCAAGAGCAATGAATTTCATTATCTTGGCTTTAATGGATTTCACTTTGAATTGTCTCGCTGAAATGTTCTTACTCTTTCAAATGACTGCTCGATCCACACAGCAGACATTGTGGGCTAGGTTACGAATGCTGTGTTGCACATATAGCGCAACATTTTATGTGGAGTCATTACGACATGTACCTAAGTTATATAGGTATACAGCTTTGACAACGGTTTAGCACATCGGCGTTAAACTAGACATTGGCCGATACCGATGTTGGCATTTTTAGTTAATATCAGCTGATTCCGATATGTTCACCGATATATCATGCATCCCTACTAAATTTGCCATAAGGTAGCCTGAGAGTATTTTTGAAATTGTGTTATTGTAATGTATCCGAGCATGTTTTCCACAAACTGCTCTATCCCTGGTGAGTTCGTTTACAGTATGGTGTCCAGAGGGACTACTTTATGTGAGAACTGTAAACCTCACTGGATGTGTCTGCCAAAACCCCAACAGGTTCTCAATTTGGTCTCTGGGAGACATTAAGGTGACACATTGTATCACTTTAAATGCTTATCCTCATAGCAAATAACAAAATAAGTTTTGAATGCAACACATATATACAAATGCATCCCAAGTCATCATAAGCATTTTGCTAAGAAGCCTGGAGAATTAAAAGAAAATAGACATTAATTAGGGGAACGTAAATGTTCACATCAAATGTTATTCCAAATCTGTCCTAGAGTCCATTTCCTGTCCTCTGAGGCCCCCATGTCTCCAAAATAAAAAAACAAACCCAGCCCGCAAAGTTGTAATTCCTTCAGCTACACTCAACGTATTTGTTTAGTTTGACCCACTTTTTAAATTAGGAAGAGGGAGATCAAAAAAGGAAATGTCTACATCAGAAGACTTCCACATCCTCTCAAGCAGTAACCGGAGTATGAGGCTAAAACAAAAAAAATGTACCAATGTTGCTAATTACATAATAACAATAACGCATCAAAAGACTGAGTGCCGTCTGTCTAAAAAAACTGTAGTGCAGAACTTATTTAGCCACAGGTCATACAAGGGTCTGCTAGCTGTGCCAGGTATGTAATAAACATAACGTACCACTTACATTACAGTACAGCAGACAACTGGGCCAACATCATAAACACACTGCACACTGCCCTAACCCACCTGGACAAGAGGAATACCTATGTGAGAATGCTGTTCATCGACTACAGCTCGGCATTTAACACCATAGTACCCTCCAAGCTCGTCATCAAGCTCGAGACCCTGGGTCTCGACCCCGCCCTGTGCAACTGGGTACTGGACTTCCTGACGGACCGCCCCCAGGTGGTGAGGGTAGGCAACAACATCTCCACCCCGCTGATCCTCAACACTGGGGCACCACAAGGGTGCGTTCTGAGCCCTCTCCTGTACTCCCTGTTCACCCACGACTGTGTGGCCACGCACGCCTCCAACTCAATCATCAAGTTTGCGGACGACACAACAGTGGTAGGCTTGATTACCAACAACGACGAGACAGCCTACAGGGAGGAGGTGAGGGCCCTCGGAGTGTGGTGTCAGGAAAATAACCTCACACTCAACGTCAACAAAACTAAGGAGATGATTGTGGACTTCAGGAAAAGCAGAGGAACACCCCCTATCCACATCGATGGGACAGTAGTGGAGGGTAGTAGGTTACAAGTTCCTCAGCATACACATCACAGACAAACTGAATTGGTCCACCCACAGACAGCATCGTGAAGAAGGCGCAGCAGCGCCTCTTCAACCTCAGGAGGCTGAAGAAATTCGGCTTGTCACCAAAAGCACTCAAACTTCTACAGATGCAATCGAGGGAGAGCATCCTGGCGGGCTGTATCACCGCCTGGTACGGAAACTGCTCCGCCCACAACCGTAAGGCTCTCAGAGGGTAGTGAGGTCTGCACAACGCATCACCGGGGCAAACTACCTGCCCTCAGGACACCTACACCACCCGATGTTGCAGGAAGGCCATAAAGATCATCAAGGACAACAACCACCGAGCCACTGCCTGTTCACCCCGCTACCATCCAGAAGGCAAGATCAGTACAGGTGCATCAAAGCTGGGACCGAGAGACTGAAAAACAGCTTCTATCTCAAGGCCATCAGACTGTTAAACAGCAACCACTAACATTGAGTGGCTGCTGCCAAACTGACTCAACTCCAGCCACTTTAATAATGGGAATTGATGGGAAATGATGTAATGATGTATCACTAGCCACTTTAAGCAATGCTACCTAATATAATGTTTACATACCTACATTATTCATCTCCTTAATGACATCACGTATATACTGTACTCTATATCATCTACTGCATCTTTATGCCAATACATGTATCACTAGCCACTTTAACTATGCCACTTTGTTTACATACTCATCTCATATGTATATACTGTACTCGATACCATCTACTGTATCTTACTCCTATGCTGCTCTGTACCATCACTCATTCATATATCTTTATGTACATATTCTTTATCCACTTACACTTGTGT
>NW_027003282.1:0-5527 GCF_036934945.1 Oncorhynchus masou masou
ACTGTGTTGGGATCTCAATATAACACCAGAACTGTGTTGGGAACTCAATATAACTCCAGAACAGTGTTGAGACCTCAGTATAACAACATAACAGTGTTGGGACCTCAATATAACACCACAACAGTGTTTGGACCTAAATATAACCCCAGAAAAGTGTTGGAACCTCAATATAACACCAGCCCAGTGTTGGGACCTTAATATACACTGCTCAAAAAATAAAAGGAACACTAAAATAACACATCCTAGATCTGAATTAATTAAATATTCTTATTAGATACTTTTGTCTTTACATAGTTGAATGTGCTGAAAACAAAATCACACAAATGATCAATGCAAATCAAATTGATCAACCCATGGAGGTCTGGATTTGGAGTCACACTCAAATTAAATTGGAAAACCACACTACAGGCTGCTCGAACTTTGATGTAATGTCCTTAAAACAAGTCAAAATGAGGCTCAGTAGTGAGTGTGGCCTCCACGTGCCTGTATGACCTCCCCACAACGCCTGGGCATGCTCCTGATGAGGTGGCAGATGGTCTCCTGAGGGATCTCCTCCCAGACCTGGACTAAAGCATCCGCCAACTCCTGGACAGTCTGTTGGTGGATGGAGTGAGACATGATGTCCCAGATGTGCTCAATTGGATTCAGGTCTGGGGAACGGGCGGGCCAGTCCATAGCATCAATGCCTTTCACTTGCAGGAACTGCTGACACACTCCAGCTACATGAGGTCTAGCATTGTCTTGCATTAGGAGGAACCCAGGGCCAACCGCACCAGCGTATGGTCTCACAAGGGGTCTGAGGATCTCATCTCGGTACCTAATGGCAGTCAGGCTACCTCTGGTAAGCACATGGCGGCAGGGTAGCCTAGTGGTTAGAGCGTTGGACTAGTAACCGGAAGGTTGCAAATTCAAACCCCGAGCTGACAAGGTACAAATCTGTCGTTCTGCCCCTGAACAGGCAGTTAACCCACTGTTCCTAGGCCGTCATTGAAAATAAGAATTTGTTCTTAACTGACTTGCCTAGTTAAATAAAGGTAAAAATAAATAAATAAATAAAATAAAATAAATGGAGGGCTGTACTGCCCCCAAAGAAATGCCACCCCACACCATGACTGACCCACCGCCAAACCGGTCATGCTGGAGGATGTTGCAGGCAGCAGAACGTTCTCCACGGCATCTCCAGACTCTGTCACATCTGTCATGTGCTCAGTGTGAACCTGCTGTCATCTGTGAAGAGCACAGGGCGCCAGTGGCGAATTTGACAATCTTGGTGTTCTCTAGCAAATGCCGAACGTCCTGCACGGTGTTGGGCTGTAAGCACAACCCCCACCTGTGGACGTTGGGCCCTCATACCACCCTCATGGAGTCTGTTTCTGACCGTTTGAGCAGACATATGCACATTTGTGGCCTGCTGGAGGTCATTTTGCAGGGCTCTGGCAGTGCTCCCCTGCTCCTCCTTGCACAAAGGCGGAGGTAGCGGTCCTGCTGCTGGGTTGTTGCCCTCCTATGGCCTCCTCCATGTCTCCTGATGCACTGGCCTGTCTCATGGTAGCTCCTCCATGCTCTGGACACTACGCTGACAGACACAGCAAACCTTCTTGCCACAGCTCGCCTTGATGTGCCATCCTGGATGAGCTGCAATACCTGAGCCACTTGTGTGGGTTATAGACTCCGTCTCATGCTACCACTAGAGTGAAAGCACCGCCAGCATTCAAAAGTGACCAAAACATCAGCCAGGAAGCATAGGAACTTAGAAGTGACCTGCAGAACCACTCCTTTATTGGGGGTGTCTTGTATTTGCCTATAATTTCCACCTGTTGTCTATTCCATTTGCACAACAGCATGTGAAATTGACTGTCAATCAGTGTTGCTTCCTAAGTGGACAGTTTGATTTCACAGAAGTGTGATTGACTTGAAGTTACATTGTGTTGTTTAATTAACCTGTTACATCTATGTTGGCGCTATTTCATTATTGGATAAAAAACGAGCACGTTTTAAGCGCAATATTTTGTCACAGAAAGATGCTCGACTATGCATGTAATTGACAGCTTTGGAAAGAGAACACTCTGACGTTTCCAAAACTGCAAAGATATTGTCTGTGAGTGCCCCAGAACTGATGCTACAGGCGAAACCAAGATGAAACTTCAAACAGGAAATGAGCAGGATTTTTGAGGCTCTGTTTTTCATTGTCTCCTTATATGGCTGTGAATGCGACAGGAATGAGCCTGCCCGATCTATCGTTTCCCCAAGGTGTCTGCAGCATTGTGACGTATTTGTAGGCATATCATTGGAAGATTCACCATAAGAGACTATATTTGCCAGGTGTCAGCCCAGTGTCTTCCGTCGAAATTGGTGCGTCATCTTCAACTGCACGTCTTTTTCCAAGCGATTCACAGGAGAAAGTAGACATCCACAAACGATATCTCAATGAAGAGATATGTGAAAAACACCTTGAGGATTGATTCTAAACAGCGTTTGCCGTGTTTCAGTCGATATTATGGAGTTAATTTGGAAAACAGTTCGCCGTTTTGATGACTGAATTTTCGTTTTTTTTGGTACCCAAACGTGATGTAAAAAACGGAGCGATTTCTCCTACACAAAGAATCTTTCAGGAAAAACGGAACATTTGCTATGTAACTGAGAGTCTCCTCATTGAAAACATCCGAAGTTCTTCAAAGGTAAATGATTTTATTTGAATCCTTTTCTGGTTTTTGTGCAAATGTTGCCCGCTAAATGCTACGCTAAATGCTACGCTAAATGCTACGCTAGCTATCAATACTCTTAAACAAATGCTTGTTTTGCTATGGTTGAAAAGCATATTTTGAAAATCTGAGACGACAGTGTTGTTAACAAAAGTCTAAGCTTGAGAGCAAATATATTTATTTCATTTCATGTGCGATTTTCATGAATAGTTAACGTTGCGTTATACTAATGAGCTTGAGGCTATAAATAGGATCCCGGATCCGGGATTGCTCGACGCAAGAAGTTAAGTGTTCCCTTCATTTTTTTGAGCAGTGTAATTCCAGAACAGTGTAAATATAACACCAGAACAGTGTTGGGAGCTCAATATTAAACAAGAACAGTGTTGGTAACTCAATATAACACCAGAACAGTGTTGGGACCTCAATATAAAACAAGAACAGTGTTGGGACCTCCATTTAACACCAGAACAGTGTTGGGACCTCCATTTAACACCAGAACAGTGTTGGGACCTCCATTTAACACCAGAACAGTGTTGGGACCTCAATATAACACCAGAACAGTGTTGGGACCTCCAATTAACACCAGAACAGTGTTGGGACCTCCATTTAACACCAGAACAGTGTTGGGACCTCCATTTAACACCAGAACAGTGCTGGGGAACTCATTATAAAACCAGCAAGGTTTTGGGACCTCAATATCACAAGAGAATAGTGCTGGGTCCTCAATATCACACCAGAACAGTGTGGGGACCTAAATATAACACAAGACCAGTGTTGGGAACTCAAAAAAACACCAGAACAGTTTTGAACCTATAAAAAAACACAACAACAGTTTTTGGGCCTCAATATAAGATCAGTTCAGTGGAGGTACCTCAATGTAACATCATAAAAGTGTTGGGACCTCGATATAACAACAGAACAGTGTTGGGACCTCAATATAACAACAGAACAGTGTTGGGACCTCAATATAACAACAGAACAGTGTTGGGACCTCAATATAACAACAGAACAGTGTTGGGACCGCAGTATAACAACAGAACAGTGTTGGGACCTCAATATAACAACAGAACAGTGTTGGGACCTCAATATAACAACAGAACAGTGTTGGGACCTCAATATAACAACAGAACAGTGTTGGGACCGCAGTATAACAACAGAACAGTGTTGGGACCTCAATATAACAACAGAACAGTGTTGGGACCTCAATATAACAACAGAACAGTGTTGGGACCGCAGTATAACAACAGAACAGTGTTGGGACCTCAATATAACACCAGAACAGTGTTGGGACCTCAATATAACACCAGAACAGTGTTGGGACCTCAATATAACACCAGAACAGTGTTGGGACCTCAATATAACACCAGAACAGTGTTGGGACCTCAGACCATGAAGTGTCAACACACGTGCACACACATAGATGAGAGGTGGAGGGAGGGAGAGAGGGAGAAGTAGAGAGAGAGAGACGAACCAATGTACACACACTGACGGGTTAATCTAGCATGGTATCTGTCCATCCTCTATGAAATATTAAGCAGAAAACCCTCAGGCTGTGCGCTCTTCAAAACCTTCCAAACTTTATTTATTTATTTACAGATTTGTTTATTCCTGTTCTGTGCCTCAGACACCACAGGGTGATAAGGTTCAGAGACAAAAAGGGAAGGAGATGGAGGGTGAAGGAGGGAGAAGGAGATAGAGGGAGAAGGAGGGAGAGGGAGAGATTCAGCCCTTAAAGCAGAGCCAATAAACAAAGCCCCCAGAGGGACAGAAAGACAGAGAGTTATCTTGTCAGAGGAACGCTAGTGGTTAGTGTTGAGGAGTGAAGACTAGTGGTTAGTGTTGAGGAGTGAAGACTAAGGGTTAGTGTTGAGGAGTGAAGACTAGTGGTTAGTGCTGAGGAGTGAAGACTAGTGGTTAGTGTTGAGGAGTGAAGACTAGTGGTTAGTGTTGAGGAGTGAAGACTAGTGGTTAGTGCTGAGGAGTGAAGACTAGTGGTTAGTGTTGAGGAGTGAAGACTAGTGGTTAGTGCTGAGGAGTGAAGACTAGTGGTTAGTGCTGAGGAGTGAAGACTAGTGGTTAGTGTTGAGGAGTGAAGACTAGTGGTTAGTGTTGAGGAGTGAAGACTAGTGGTTAGTGCTGAGGAGTGAAGACTATTGGTTAGTGTTGAGGAGTGAAGACTAGTGGTTAGTGTTGAGGAGTGAAGACTAGTGGTTAGTGCTGAGGAGTGAAGACTAGTGGTTAGTGTTGAGGAGTGAAGACTAGTGGTTAGTGTTGAGGAGTGAAGACTAGTGGTTAGTGCTGAGGAGTGAAGACTAGTGGTTAGTGTTGAGGAGTGAAGACTAGTGGTTAGTGTTGAGGAGTGAAGACTAGTGGTTAGTGTTGAGGAGTGAAGGCTAGTGGTTAGTGTTGAGGAGTGAAGACTAGTGGTTAGTGTTGAGGAGTGAAGACTAGTGGTTAGTGCTGAGGAGTGAAGACTAGTGGTTAGTGTTGAGGAGTGAAGACTAGTGGTTAGTGTTGAGGAGTGAAGACTAGTGGTTAGTGCTGAGGAGTGAAGACTAGTGGTTAGTGTTGAGGAGTGAAGACTAGTGGTTAGTGCTGAGGAGTGAAGACTAGTGGTTAGTGCTGAGGAGTGAAGACTAGTGGTTAGTGTTGAGGAGTGAAGACTAGTGGTTAGTGCTGAGGAGTGAAGACTAGTGGTTAGTGCTGAGGAGTGAAGACTAGTGGTTAGTGCTGAGGAGTGAAGACTAGTGGTTAGTGTTGAGGAGTGAAGACTAGTGGTTAGTGTTGAGGAGTGAAGACTAGTGGTTAGTGTTGAGGAGTGAAGG
>NW_027003283.1:0-25000 GCF_036934945.1 Oncorhynchus masou masou
CTAGTTCAGTTTGATTAGACATCCAGTTTGTTCAGTTTAGACATCCTTGTTTGATTAGACATCCTTGTTCAGTTTGATTAGACATCCTTGTTCAGTTTGATTAGACATCCTTGTTCAGTTTGATTAGACATCCTTGTTGAGTTTGATTAGACATCCTAGTTCAGTTTGATTAGACATCCTAGTTCAGTTTGATTCGACATCCTTGTTCAGTTTGATTAGACATCCTTGTTGAGTTTGATTAGACATCCTTGTTCAGTTTGATTAGACATCCTTGTTCAGTTTGATTAGACATCCTTGTTCAGTTTGATTAGATATCCTTGTTCAGTTTGATTAGACATCCTTGTTCCGTTTGATTAGACATCCTTGTTCAGTTTGATTCGACATCCTTGTTCAGTTTGATTAGACATCCTTGTTGAGTTTTAACAGACATCTTTGTTTAGTTTTGTTTCATCCACAATCTTCGTCTTTACTCAGCAATATGCAGTGTCCTTAGCTGACTGACTGACAGTCTGTTTCTGCTATGTCGTGCTTCGTCACTCATTGCCTTGTTAGGATTGACAGGTACAGGGTAGTCAAGGGCATCAACAGATCTGGGACCAGGCTACAGTTTCTTCACTTATAGAACAAGTACAGGGTAGTCAAGGGCATCAACAGATCTGGGACCAGGCTACAGTTTCTTCACTTATAGAACAAGGAGATGAGTGAAACTCCACTCCACAACAAATCACAAACCGAAAACAACCTCAGACATGTACCTTAAGAAATACTTTACTTTGACAGCAGTACAATCCATAGTGCTTGAGCATCTAGAGCATCTCCAGCCCTGTTCCAAGAGAGAAGCCCTCCTGTAGGTTGTTAACTCCATCCCTGTTCCTGGAGAGAAACCCTCCTGTAGGTTTTAACTCCAACCCTGTTCCCGGAGAGAAGCCCTCCTGTAGGTTTTAACTCCAGCCCTGTTCCAAGAGAGAAGCCCTCCTGTAGGTTTTAACTCCAACCCTGTTCCCGGAGAGAAACCCTCCTGGAGGTTTTTAACTCCAACCCTGTTCCCGGAGAGAAACCCTCCTGTAGGTTTTAACTCCAACCCTGTTCCCGGAGAGAAACCCTCCTGGAGGTTTTTAACTCCAACCCTGTTCCTGGAGAGAAACCCTCCTGTAGGTTTTAACTCCAACCCTGTTCCCGGAGAGAAACCCTCCTGGAGGTTTTTAACTCCAACCCTGTTCCTGGAGAGAAACCCTCCTGTAGGTTTTAACTCCAACCCTGTTCCCGGAGAGAAACCCTCCTGGAGGTTTTTAACTCCAACCCTGTTCCTGGAGAGAAACCCTCCTGTAGGTTTTAACTCCAACCCTGTTCCCGGAGAGAAACCCTCCTGTAGGTTGTTAACTCCAACCCTGTTCCTGGAGAGAAACCCTCCTGTAGGTTTTAACTCCAATCCTGTTCCCGGAGAGAAACCCTCCTGTAGGTTTTTAACTCCAACCCTGTTCCTGGAGAGAAACCCTCCTGTAGGTTTTTAACTCCAACCCTGTTCCTGGAGAGAAACCCTCCTGTAGGTTTTAACTCCATCCCTGTTCCTGGAGAGAAACCCTCCTGTAGGTTTTTAACTCCAACCCTGTTCCTGGAGAGAAACCCTCCTGTAGGTTTTTAACTCCAACCCTGTTCCTGGAGAGAAACCCTCCTGTAGGTTTTAACTCCAACCCTCTTCCTGGAGAGAAACCCTCCTGTAGGTTTTTAACTCCAACCCTGTTCCTGGAGAGAAACCCTCCTGTAGGTTTTTAACTCCAACCCTGTTCCTGGAGAGAAACCCTCCTGTAGGTTTTAACTCCAACCCTGTTCCTGGAGAGAAACCCTCCTGTAGGTTTACACTCCAACCCTGTTCCTGGAGAGAAACCCTCCTGTAGGTTTTAACTCCCAACCCTGTTCCTGGAGAGAAACCCTCCTGTAGGTTTTAACTCCATCCCTGTTCCTGGAGAGAAACCCTCCTGTAGGTTTTTAACTCCAACCCTGTTCCTGGAGAGAAACCCTCCTGTAGGTTTTAACTCCAACCCTGTTCCTGGAGAGAAACCCTCCTGTAGGTTTTTAACTCCAACCCTGTTCCTGGAGAGAAACCCTCCTGTAGGTTTTAACTCCAACCCTGTTCCTGGAGAGAAACCCTCCTGTAGGTTTTAACTCCAACCCTGTTCCCGGAGAGAAACCCTCCTGTAGGTTTTAACTCCAACCCTGTTCCCGGAGAGAAACCCTCCTGTAGGTTTACACTCCAACCCTGTTCCCGGAGAGAAACCCTCCTGTAGGTTTTAACTCCAACCCTGTTCCTGGAGAGAAACCCTCCTGTGGAACCCTGAATATTCTATATTTCCTGTCCTGTTGTTCTGGGTACTAATGTAGGTTGATGTATTGTGGACCAAAGGGCCTTTGGAAAGCATGATGGAACCATGGTAGGAAATACAACACTCCTCTATGCACCCTGACAGGATATAGACTCAGACAACACATCAATATTCACACTGACAGGTTAAATAGACTCAGACAACACATCAATATTCACACTGACAGGTGAAATAGACTCAGACAACACATCAATATTCACACTGACAGGTTAAATAGACTCAGACAACACATCAATATTCACACTGACAGGTTAAATAGACTCAGACAACACATCAATATTCACACTGACAGGATAAATAGACTCAGACAACACATCAATATTCACACTGACAGGTTAAATAGACTCAGACAACACATCAATATTCACACTGACAGGATAAATAGACTCAGACAACACATCAATATTCACACTGACAGGATAAATAGACTCAGACAACACATCAATATTCACACTGACAGGTTAAATAGACTCAGACAACACATCAATATTCACACTGACAGGTTAAATAGACTCAGACAACACATCAATATTCACACTGACAGGTTAAATAGACTCAGACAACACATCAATATTCACACTGACAGGTTAAATAGACTCAGACAACACATCAATATTCACACTGACAGGTTAAATAGACTCAGACAACACATCAATATTCACACTGACAGGTTAAATAGACTCAGACAACACATCAATATTCACACTGACAGGTTAAATAGACAGACAACACATCAATATTCACACTGACAGGTTAAATAGACTCAGACAACACATCAATATTCACACTGACAGGTTAAATAGACTCAGACAACACATCAATATTCACACTGACAGGTTAAATAGACTCAGACAACACATCAATATTCACACTGACAGGTTAAATAGACTCAGACAACATACCAGAGTAGGGTGAATGATAAGAATACTTTCTGCCTTCTCACACACACACACACACACACACACACACACACACACACACACACACACACACACACACACACACACACACACACACACACACACACACACATATACTCCAATCAGCATCCTCATTCATCCCTGTCGCTGAAGAGATGCCCACGTATTATCCTGACATTGAGAGCTCTCATGGGGTGGATCTGTGCAACAGGTGCTCAGGACGTTTTGGGGGGGGGCACACACCACTTCCTCCCATCCCAGCAATGCACTCTGGGATCTGTAGTAGCATACATATACATATTATGAATGCATTTTTTTTCCTCCTTCCTAATGTTCCAAATGTATTTTTGTATAATTTATTAAGGGACATTGTCCACCCTAACTGGTGATTAAATAAAAGCCTTGTAGGCTGGGTGTTTGTTTAATAATCTGTAGGCTCTGCTGAGAGGGATGTTGTTATATAGTATTGCCATCATTTTGACTCAACTATTAAAATATTCTTCCTATTGGTGTGATTTACTAATTTTATGGTAAAAAAAAAAGTGGTCTATTATCATTATGTTGTAATACCCATGGTTTTCCGGTGGGCGGCGCACTTGAGTCAGATACAAAAAAAAGTCTCACTCCGTCGTCCTGACAACGCCGTGTAAACTCCCAGTGCTTTCTGAGGGACCAAAACAACACACACTGGCATGTTGTGACAAGAGAAATGACTGAAAACATCAACATGTCATCGGGTTGACTGGTTATGACTGAGTTTCGAAAAACGTTTGATATTTGAAGAAGAAGAAAGAAAAAGAGTTAGAAGAATCGTACATAAAGATCTCTTACAGGTAAAGAGAAGATACATTGCGCATAATGCTGCCGGAAGTAGATAGCTAACGTTTGATAGCTTAGCTATCGTTTCTTTTCAATGAGATTATAAGCACATTGAGTACATCCCATTAAACCCAGTTTAGTCAACTCAAAGCTGGTCAAGCTACGTTTTGGTAAACTAGGTCCAAAGGTGAAGGTTTAACTAAAATAGCTAGCTAGTCACGCGGCTAACTATCTAACCAGATGACTAGCTAAGGTTAGTTTGCTAATGTATTACCAGCTAGCTATCCTAACATGTTACGCTAACTAGCTAGCTAGCTACATCAGAAAAAAGGGGGGTATCAACTCTATTCTCTTTCGTTGTTGCTAGTGCATTAGCTACGAATTAAAACGAGACCCTCAACTAGCCTTAAATGTGATGATCTAGAAGAAGAAAACATGTTGCTACGTGTGGCGCTTGTTGTAGTTATTGTAAATGCTAAGTTAGCCAGTTAGCTAGCTAGCGGCGAAACCCTCTTCTTCGTGTGTTTCCGGCAGACAAGACGCTGTGTTCCGTATTGTTGCCTTTTGCAGGTCATAGTTGCGGATCGAACGTTTAAATTAAAAAGGGGGGGGGGGATCATAAATTGCATCACCATTTAATCCTGCACCAGTGGAGGCTGCTGAGGGGAGAACTGCTCATAATTATTGGCTGCAATGGAGTGTAATAGATGGAATGGAGTGTAATAGATGGAATGGAGTGTAATAGATGGAATGGAGTGTAATAGATGGAATGGAGTATAATAGATGGAATGGAGTGTAATAGATGGAATGGAGTTTAATAGATGGAATGGAGTGTAATAGATGGAATGGAGTGTAGTAGATGGAATGGAGTGTAATAGTTGGAATGGAGTGTAATAGATGGAATGGAGTGTAATAGATGGAATGGAGTGTAGTAGATGGAATGGAGTGTAGTAGATGGAATGGAGTGTAATAGATGGAATGGAGTGTAATAGATGGAATGGAGTATAGTAGATGGAATGGAGTATAATAGATGGAATGGAGTATAATAGATGGAATGGAGTATAATAGATGAAATGGAGTGTATTAGATGGAATGGAGTATAATAGATGGAATGGAGTGTAATAGATGGAATGGAGTATAATAGATGGAATGGAGTATAATAGATGGAATGGAGTGTAATAGATGGAATGGAGTATAGTAGGTGGAATGGAGTGTAATAGATGGAATGGAGTGTAATAGATGGAATGGAGTGTAATAGATGGAATGGAGTGTAATAGATGGAATGGAGTGTAATAGATGGAATGGAGTGTAATAGATGGAATGGAGTGTAATAGATGGAATGTAGTATAATAGATGGAATGGAGTATAATAGATGGAATGGAGTGTAATAGATGGAATGGAGTATAATAGATGGAATGGAGTATAATAGATGGAATGGAGTGTAATAGATGGAATGGAGTGTAATAGATGGAATGGAGTATAATAGATGGAATGGAGTATAATAGATGGAATGGAGTGTAATAGATGGAATGGAGTGTAATAGATGGAATGTAGTATAATAGATGGAATGGAGTATAATAGATGGAATGGAGTATAATAGATGGAATGGAGTATAATAGATGGAATGGAGTATAATAGATGGAATGGAGTATAATAGATGGAATGGAGTGTAATAGATGGAATGGAGTGTAATAGATGGAATGTAGTGTAATGAGTATAATAGATGGAATGGAGTATAATAGATGGAATGGAGTATAATAGATGGAATGGAGTGTAATAGATGGAATGGAGTGTAATAGATGGAATGTAGTGTAATAGATGGAATGGAGTGTAATAGATGGAATGGAGTGTAATAGATGGAATGGAGTGTAATAGATGGAATGGAGTATAATAGATGGAATGGAGTGTAATAGATGGAATGGAGTGTAATAGATGGAATGGAGTGTAATAGATGGAATGGAGTGTAATAGATGGAATGGAGTATAATAGATGGAATGGAGTATAATAGATGGAATGGAGTATAATAGATGGAATGGAGTGTAATAGATGGAATGGAGTATAATAGATGGAATGGAGTATAATAGATGGAATGGAGTGTAATATATGGAATGGAGTATAATAGATGGAATGGAGTGTAATAGATGGAATGGAGTATAATAGATGGAATGGAGTGTAATAGATGGAATGGAGTGTAATAGATGGAATGGAGTGTAATAGATGGAATGGAATGGAGTGTAATAGATGGAATGGAGTGTAATAGATGGAATGGAGTGTAATAGATGGAATGGAGTGTAATAGATGGAATGGAGTATAGTAGATGGAATGGAGTGTAATAAATGGAATGGAGTGTGGTAGATGGAATGGAGTGTAATAGATGTATCGTTTGATCCGCCCCTACGCCACCCCACTGATCCTTTGAGACGCCTCGTAGACATGTAGAAGTACGTTAACATGGTTCGTGTTCAGGAGACGAAGGTCTTGAACTCAGCACCGTTCACATCATCTCACTTCCGTCTTCCAGCCAAGCTCCGTTCTTATGCCTTCACATCATCTCACTTCTTCTGTCTTCCAGCCAAGCAGACAGAGCTAAGCATCTCTCACCATGCTATGTGGATGTCTGTGGATACATACCTGGGGGCGTATTCATTATGTTGAATCTGTTGCAAAACGTTTCATAAAACGGAAGCTAAAAATCGAATCACATTTTATTGGTCACATACACATATTTATCAGATGTTATTGCCGGTGTAGTGAAATGGTTTTGTTCCGAGCTCCAGCAGTGCAGTAGTATCTAACAATACACACTAATCTAAAAAATAATGGAATTATGAAATATGGAAGTATTAGAACGAACAATGGCGGAGTCCTACCTGAATTGGTCCAATAGAAACACCCCAGGTTGTAGACTAATGATTAGGCCCTACACCCCAGGTTGTAGACTAATGATTAGGCCCTACACCCCAGGTTGTAGACTATTGATTAGGCCCTACACCCCAGGTTGTTTAGATTAATGATTAGGCCCTACACCCCAAGTTGTAGACTAATGATTAGGCCCTACACCCCAGGTTGTTTAGACTAATGATTAGGCCCTACACCCCAGGTTGTAGACTAATGATTAGGCCCTACACCCCAGGTTGTAGACTAATGATTAGGCCCTACACCCCAGGTTGTAGACTAATGATTAGGCCCTACACCCCAGGTTGTAGACTAATGATTAGGCCCTACACCCCAGGTTGTAGACTAATGATTAGGCCCTACACCCCAGGTTGTAGACTAATGATTAGGCCCTACACCCCAGGTTGTTTAGACTAATGATTAGGCCCTACACCCCAGGTTGTAGACTAATGATTAGGCCCTACACCCCAGGTTGTAGACTAATGATTAGGCCCTACACCCCAGGGTGTAGACTATTGATTAGGCCCTACACCCCAGGTTGTAGACTAATGATTAGGCCCTACACCCCAGGTTGTTTAGACTAATGATTAGGCCCTACACCCCAGGTTGTAGACTAATGATTAGGCCCTACACCCCAGGTTGTAGACTATTGATTAGGCCCTACACCCCAGGTTGTAGACTAATGATTAGGCCCTACACCCCAGGTTGTAGACTAATGATTAGGCCCTACACCCCAGGTTGTAGACTAATGATTAGGCCCTACACCCCAGGTTGTAGACTATTGATGAGGCCCTACACCCCAGGTTGTGTAGACTAATGATTAGGCCCTACACCCCAGGTTGTAGACTAATGATTAGGCCCTACACCCCAGGTTGTAGACTAATGATTAGGCCCCACACCCCAGGTTGTAGACTATTGATTAGGCCCTACACCCCAGGTTGTAGACTAATGATTAGGCCCTACACCCCAGGTTGTAGACTAATGATTAGGCCCTACACCCCAGGTTGTAGACTAATGATTAGGCCCTACACCCCAGGTTGTAGACTAATGATTAGGCCCTACACCCCAGGTTGTTTAGACTAATGATTAGGCCCTACACCCCAGGTTGTAGACTATTGATTAGGCCCTACACCCCAGGTTGTTTAGACTAATGATTAGGCCCTACACCCCAGGTTGTAGACTAATGATTTGGCCCTAAACCCAGGTTGTAGACTAATGATTAGGCCCTACACCCCAGGTTGTAGACTTATGATTTGGCCCTATACCCAGGTTGTAGACTAATGATTAGGCCCTACACCCCGGGTTGTAGACTAATGATTAGGCCGTACACCCCAGGTTGTAGACTAATGATTAGGCCCTACACCCCAGGTTGTAGACTAATGATTAGGGCCTACACCCCAGGTTGTTTAGACTAATGATTAGGCCCTACACCCCAGGTTGTAGACTAATGATTAGGCCCTACACCCCAGGTTGTAGACTAATGATTAGGCCCTACACCCGGGTAGTTTAGACTAATGATTAGGCCCTACACCCCAGGTTATAGACTAATGATTAGGCCCTATACCCCAGGTTGTAGACTAATGATTAGGCCCTACACCCCAGGTTGTTTAGACTAATGATTAGGCCCTACACCCCAGGTTGTAGACTATTGATTAGGCCCTACACCCCAGGTTGTTTAGACTAATGATTAGGCCCTACACCCCAGGTTGTAGACTAATGATTTGGCCCTAAACCCAGGTTGTAGACTAATGATTAGGCCCTACACCCCAGGTTGTAGACTTATGATTTGGCCCTATACCCAGGTTGTAGACTAATGATTAGGCCCTACACCCCGGGTTGTAGACTAATGATTAGGCCGTACACCCCAGGTTGTAGACTAATGATTAGGCCCTACACCCCAGGTTGTAGACTAATGATTAGGGCCTACACCCCAGGTTGTTTAGACTAATGATTAGGCCCTACACCCCAGGTTGTAGACTAATGATTAGGCCCTACACCCCAGGTTGTAGACTAATGATTAGGCCCTACACCCGGGTAGTTTAGACTAATGATTAGGCCCTACACCCCAGGTTATAGACTAATGATTAGGCCCTATACCCCAGGTTGTAGACTAATGATTAGGCCCTACACCCCAGGTTGTAGACTAATGATTAGGCCCTACACCACAGGTTGTAGACTAATGATTAGGCCCTACACCCCGGGTTGTTTAGACTAATGATTAGGCCCTACACCCGGGTAGTTTAGACTAATGATTAGGCCCTACACCCCAAGTTGTAGACTAATGATTAGGCCCTATACCCCAGGTTGTAGACTAATGATTAGGCCCTACACCCCGGGTTGTAGACTAATGATTAGGCCCTACACCCCAGGTTGTTTAGACTAATGAGTTGGCCCTACACCCCGGTTTGTTTAGACTAATGATTAGGCCCTACACCCCAGGTTGTTTAGACTAATGATTAGGCCCTACACCCCAGGTTGTAGACTAATGATTAGGCCCTACACCCCAGGTTGTAGACTAATGATTAGGCCCTACACCCCAGGTTGTTTAGACTAATGATTTGGCCCTACACCCCGGTTTGTTTAGACTAATGATTAGGCCCTACACCCCAGGTTGTTTAGACAAATTATTAGGCCCTACACCCCAGGTTGTTTAGACTAATGATTAGGCCCTACACCCCAGGTTGTAGACTAATGATTAGGCCCTACACCCGGGTTGTTTAGACTAATGATTAGGCCCTACACCCCAGGTTGTTTAGACTAATGATTAGGCCCTACACCCCAGGTTGTAGACTAATGATTAGGCCCTACACCCCAGGTTGTAGACTAATGATTAGGCCCTACACCCCAGGTTGTAGACTAATGATTAGGCCCTACACCCCAGGTTGTTTAGACTATTGATTAGGCCCTACACCCCAGGTTGTAGACTATTGATTAGGCCCTACACCCCAGGTTGTAGACTAATGAGTCGGCCCTACACCCCAGGTTGTAGACTATTGATTAGGCCCTACACCCCAGGTTGTAGACTAATGAGTAGGCCCTACACCCCAGGTTGTAGACTAATGATTAGGCCCTACACCCCAGGTTGTAGACTAATGATTAGGCCCTACACCCCAGGTTGTTTAGACTATTGATTAGGCCCTACACCCCAGGTTGTTTAGACTAATGATTAGGCCCTACACCCCAGGTTGTAGACTAATGATTAGGCCCTACACCCCAGGTTGTAGACTAATGATTAGGCCCTACACCCCAGGTTGTTTAGACTAATGATTAGGCCCTACACCCCAGGTTGTAGACTATTGATTAGGCCCTACACCCCAGGTTGTAGACTATTGATTAGGCCCTACACCCCAGGTTGTAGACTATTGATTAGGCCCTACACCCCAGGTTGTAGACTAATGAGTAGGCCCTACACCCCAGGTTGTAGACTAATGATTAGGCCCTACACCCCAGGTTGTAGACTAATGATTAGGCCCTACACCCCAGGTTGTAGACTAATGATTAGGCCCTACACCCCAGGTTGTAGACTAATGATTAGGGCCTACACCCCAGGTTGTTTAGACTAATGATTAGGCCCTACACCCCAGGTTGTAGACTATTGATTAGGCCCTACACCCCAGGTTGTAGACTAATGATTAGGCCCTACACCCCAGGTTGTAGACTAATGATTAGGCCCTACACCCGGGTAGTTTAGACTAATGATTAGGCCCTACACCCCAGGTTGTAGACTAATGATTAGGCCCTATACCCCAGGTTGTAGACTAATGATTAGGCCCTACACCCCAGGTTGTAGACTAATGATTAGGCCCTACACCACAGGTTGTAGACTAATGATTAGGCCCTACACCCCGGGTTGTTTAGACTAATGATTAGGCCCTACACCCGGGTAGTTTAGACTAATGATTAGGCCCTACACCCCAGGTTGTAGACTAATGATTAGGCCCTATACCCCAGGTTGTAGACTAATGATTAGGCCCTACACCCCAGGTTGTAGACTAATGATTAGGCCCTACACCATGTTGTAGACTAATGATTAGGCCCTACACCCCAGATTGTTTAGACTAATGATTAGGCTCTACACCCCGGGTTGTTTAGACTAATGATTAGGCCCTACACCCCAGGTTGTATACTAATGATTAGGCCCTACACCCCAGGTTGTAGACTAATGATTAGGCCCTACACCCCAGGTTGTAGACTAATGATTAGGCCCTACACCACAGGTTGTAGACTAATGATTTGGCCCTACACCCCAGGTTGTAGACTATTGATTAGGCCCTACACCCCAGGTTGTAGACTAATGATTAGGCCCTACACCCCAGGTTGTAGACTATTGATTAGGCCCTACACCCCAGGTTGTAGACTATTGATTAGGCCCTACACCCCGGGTTGTAGACTAATGATTAGGCCCTACACCCCGGGTTGTTTAGACTAATGATTAGGCCCTACACCCCAGGTTGTAGACTAATGATTAGGCCCTACACCCCAGGTTGTAGACTAATGATTAGGCCCTACACCCCAGGTTGTAGACTAATGATTAGGCCCTACACCCCAGGTTGTTTAGACTAATGATTAGGCCCTACACCCCAGGTTGTAGACTAATGATTGGGCCCTACACCCCAGGTTGTAGACTAATGATTAGGCCCTACACCCCAGGTTGTAGACTAATGATTAGGCCCTACACCCCAGGTTGTTTAGACTAATGATTAGGCCCTACACCCCAGGTTGTAGACTAATGATTAGGCCCTACACCCCAGGTTGTAGACTATTGATTAGGCCCTACACCCCAGGTTGTAGACTATTGATTAGGCCCTACACCCCAGGTTGTAGACTATTGATTAGGCCCTACACCCCAGGTTGTAGACTAATGATTAGGCCCTACACCACAGGTTGTAGACTAATGATTAGGCCCTACACCCCAGGTTGTAGACTAATGATTAGGCCCTACACCCCAGGTTGTAGACTAATGATTAGGCCCTACACCACAGGTTGTAGACTAATGATTAGGCCCTACACCCCAGGTTGTAGACTAATGATTAGGCCCTACACCCCAGGTTGTAGACTAATGATTAGGCCCTACACCCCAGGTTGTAGACTAATGATTAGGCCCTACACCCCAGGTTGTAGACTAATGATTAGGCCCTACACCCTAGGTTGTTTAGACTAATGATTTGGCCCTACACCCCAGGTTGTAGACTAATGATTAGGCCCTACACCCCAGGTTGTAGACTAATGATTAGGCCCTACACCCCAGGTTGTAGACTAATGATTAGGCCCTACACCCCAGGTTGTAGACTATTGATTAGGCCCTACACCCCAGGTTGTAGACTAATGATTAGGCCCTACACCCCAGGTTGTAGACTAATGATTAGGCCCTACACCCCAGGTTGTAGACTAATGATTAGGCCCTACACCCCAGGTTGTAGACTAATGATTAGGCCCTACACCCCAGGTTGTAGACTAATGATTAGGCCCTACACCCCAGGGTGTTTAGACTAATGATTAGGCCCTACACCCCAGGTTGTAGACTATTGATTAGGCCCTACACCCCAGGTTGTAGACTATTGATTATGCCCTACACCCCAGGTTGTAGACTAATGATTAGGCCCTACACCCCAGGTTGTTTAGACTAATGATTAGGCCCTACACCCCAGGTTGTAGATTAATGATTAGGCCCTACACCCCAGGTTGTAGACTAATGATTAGGCCCTACACCCCAGGTTGTTTAGACTATTGATTAGGCCCTACACCCCAGGTTGTTTAGACTAATGATTAGGCCCTACACCCCTAATTGTTTAGACTAATGATTAGGCCCTACACCCCAGGTTGTAGACTATTGATTAGGCCCTACACCCCAGGTTGTAGACTATTGATTAGGCCCTACACCCCAGGTTGTAGACTATTGATTAGGCCCTACACCCCAGGTTGTAGACTAATGATTAGGCCCTACACCCCAGGTTGTAGACTAATCATTAGGCCCTACACCCCAGGTTGTAGATTAATGATTAGGCCCTACACCCCAGGTTGTAGACTAATGATTAGGCCCTACACCCCAGGTTGTTTAGACTAATGATTAGGCCCTACACCCCAGGTTGTAGACTAATGATTAGGCCCTACACCCCAGGTTGTAGACTATTGATTAGGCCCTACACCCCAGGTTGTAGACTAATCATTAGGCCCTACACCCCAGGTTGTAGACTATTGATTAGGCCCTACACCCCAGGTTGTAGACTAATGATTAGGCCCTACACCCCAGGTTGTAGACTATTGATTAGGCCCTACACCCCAGGTTGTAGACTAATCATTAGGCCCTACACCCCAGGTTGTAGACTATTGATTAGGCCCTACACCCCAGGTTGTAGACTATTGATTAGGCCCTACACCCCAGGTTGTAGACTATTGATTAGGCCCTACACCCCAGGTTGTAGACTATTGATTAGGCCCTACACCCCAGGTTGTTTAGACTAATGATTAGGCCCTACACCCCAGGTTGTAGACTAATGATTAGGCCCTACACCCCAGGTTGTAGACTAATGATTAGGCCCTACACCCCAGGTTGTAGACTAATGATTAGGCCCTACACCCCAGGTTGTTTAGACTAATGATTAGGCCCTACACCCCAGGTTGTAGACTAATGATTAGGCCCTACACCCCAGGTTGTAGACTAATGATTAGGCCCTACACCCCAGGTTGTAGACTAATGATTAGGCCCTACACCCCAGGTTGTAGACTAATGATTAGGCCCTACACCCCAGGTTGTAGACTAATGATTAGGCCCTACACCCCAGGTTGTTTAGACTAATGATTAGGCCCTACACCCCAGGTTGTAGACTATTGATTAGGCCCCACACCCCAGGTTGTTTAGACTAATGATTAGGCCCTACACCCCAGGTTGTAGACTATTGATTAGGCCCTACACCCCAGGTTGTTTAGACAAATGATTAGGCCCTACACCCCAGGTTGTAGACTATTGATTAGGCCCTACACCCCAGGTTGTTTAGACAAATGATTAGGCCCCACACCCCAGGTTGTAGACTAATGATTAGGCCCTACACCCCAGGTTGTAGACTAATGATTAGGCCCTACACCCCAGGTTGTAGATTAATGATTAGGCCCTACACCCCAGGTTGTAGACTAATGATTAGGCCCTACACCCCAGGTTGTAGACTAATGATTAGGCCCTACACCCCAGGTTGTTTAGACTAATGATTAGGCCCTACACCCCAGGTTGTAGATTAATGATTAGGCCCTACACCCCAGGTTGTAGACTAATGATTAGGCCCTACACCCCAGGGTGTAGATTAATGATTAGGCCCTACACCCCAGGTTGTAGACTAATGATTAGGCCCTACACCCCAGGTTGTAGACTAATGATTAGGCCCTACACCCCAGGTTGTAGACTAATGATTAGGCCCTACACCCCAGGTTGTTTAGACTAATGATTAGGCCCTACACCCCAGGTTGTAGACTAATGATTAGGCCCTACACCCTAGGTTGTTTAGACTAATGATTAGGCCCTACACCCCAGGTTGTAGACTAATGATTAGGCCCTACACCCCAGGTTGTAGACTAATGATTAGGCCCTACACCCCAGGTTGTAGACTAATGATTAGGCCCTACACCCCAGGTTGTTTAGACTAATGATTAGGCCCTACACCCCAGGTTGTAGATTAATGATTAGGCCCTACACCCCAGGTTGTAGACTAATGATTAGGCCCTACACCCCAGGTTGTTTAGACAAATGATTAGGCCCTACACCCCAGGTTGTAGACTAATGATTAGGCCCTACACCCCAGGTTGTAGACTAATGATTAGGCCCTACACCCCAGGTTGTAGACTAATGATTAGGCCCTACACCCCAGGTTGTTTAGACTAATGATTAGGCCCTACACCCCAGGTTGTAGACTAATGATTAGGCCCTACACCCCAGGTTGTTTAGACTATTGGTTAGGCCCTACACCCCAGGTTGTAGACTAATGATTAGGCCCTACACCCCAGGTTGTAGACTAATGATTAGGCCCTACACCCCAGGTTGTAGACTAATGATTAGGCCCTACACCCCAGGTTGTAGACTAATGATTAGGCCCTACACCCCAGGTTGTAGACTAATGATTAGGCCCTACACCCCAGGTTGTAGACTAATGATTAGGCCCTACACCCCAGGTTGTAGACTATTGATTAGGCCCTACACCCCAGGTTGTTTAGACTAATGATTAGGCCCTACACCCCAGGTTGTAGACTAATGATTAGGCCCTACACCCCAGGTTGTAGACTAATGATTAGGCCCTACACCCCAGGTTGTAGACTAATGATTAGGCCCTACACCCCAGGTTGTAGACTAATGATTAGGCCCTACACCCCAGGTTGTAGACTAATGATTAGGCCCTACACCCCAGGTTGTAGATTAATGATTAGGCCCTACACCCCAGGTTGTAGACTATTGATTAGGCCCTACACCCCAGGTTGTTTAGACTAATGATTAGGCCCTACACCCCAGGTTGTAGACTAATGATTAGGCCCTACACCCCAGGTTGTTTAGACTAATGATTAGGCCCTACACCCCAGGTTGTAGACTATTGATTAGGGCCTACACCCCAGGTTGTAGACTATTGATTAGGCCCTACACCCCAGGTTGTAGACTAATGATTAGGCCCTACACCCCAGGTTGTAGACTAATGATTAGGCCCTACACCCCAGGTTGTAGATTAATGATTAGGCCCTACACCCCAGGTTGTAGACTATTGATTAGGCCCTACACCCCAGGTTGTAGACTATTGATTAGGCCCTACACCCCAGGTTGTAGACTAATGATTAGGCCCTACACCCCAGGTTGTAGACTAATGATTAGGCCCTACACCCCAGGTTGTAGACTAATGATTAGGCCCTACACCCCAGGTTGTAGACTATTGATTAGGCCCTACACCCCAGGTTGTAGACTATTGATTAGGCCCTACACCCCAGGTTGTAGACTAATGATTAGGCCCTACACCCCAGGTTGTAGACTATTGATTAGGCCCTACACCCCAGGTTGTTTAGAGTAATGATTATTCCCTACACCCCAGGTTGTAGACTAATGATTAGGCCCTACACCTCGGGTTTGCAGTGCACATGCAGTTGTCACACGTTTATTTCTTTGTGATGGTCTTAGCTACTATAATATATATTTTTAATTCAACAGAGACCCCCCCCCCCCGGGAATAAGACAGAACAACAATGGGTCTGTTTGATAAACTCGCTGGCTGGTTGGGGCTGAAGAAGAAGGAAGTGAATGTTCTGTGTCTGGGATTGGACAACAGCGGCAAGACCACCATCATCAACCAACTCAAACCGTCCAATGTAAGTCTACACTAGTAGCCTGGATCAATTACGCCTGCCTACTTAATGATCTAGGATAAGAATGAGTTAGTGGTTTGCTGTGATAGAGACACTTTAGGATTAGAGTAAGTCACTATAGTAACTGGTTTTCAGAGGATAAGGATTCCATCTCCTGAAGAGGGATGGTGGAGAGAGGAACCACGAGACACCGCAGGGAGAGAGTTAGAGAGGAGGAGGAGATGGAGAGAGGTAGAGAGGAGGAGATGGAGAGAGGTAGAGAAGAGAAGATGGAGGGAGAGAGGAGGAGATGGAGAGAGGTAGAGAAGAGAAGATGGAGAGAGAGAGGAGGCGATGGAGGGAGAGAGAGGGAGATGGAGGTAGAGAGGAGGAGGAGATGGAGAAAGGTAGAGAAGAGAAGATGGAGGGAGAGAGGAGGAGATGGAGAGAGGTAGAGAGGAGGAGATGGAGAGAGGTAGAGAAGATGGAGGGAGAGAGGAGGAGATGGAGAGAGGTAGAAAAGAGAAGATGGAGGGAGAGAGGAGGAGATGGAGATGGAGAGAGAGAGGATGAGATGGAGGAAGAGAGAGAGAGGAGGAGCTGGAGGGAGAGAGAGGGTGAGATGGAGAGAGGAGGAGATGGAGGGAGAGAGAGGAGGAGATGGAGAGAGGGGAGGAGATGGAGGGAGAGAGAGGAGGAGATGGAGAGAGAGAGGATAGGATGGAGGAAGAGAGAGAGGGGAGGAGCTGGAGAGAGAGAGGATGAGATGGAGAGAGGAGGAGATGGAGAGAGAGAGGAGGAGATGGAGGGAGAGAAGAGGAAATGGAGAGAGAGAGAGGAGGAGCTGGAGGGAGAGAGAGGGTGAGATGGAGAGAGGAGGAGATGGAGGGAGAGAGAGGAGGAGATGGAGGGAGAGAGAGGAGGAGATGGAGGGAGAGAGAGGAGGAGATGGAGAGAGAGAGGATAGGATGGAGGAAGAGAGAGAGAGGAGGAGCTGGAGAGAGAGAGGATGAGATGGAGAGAGGAGGAGATGGAGAGAGAGAGAGGAGGAGATGGAGAGAGAGAGGATAGGATGGAGGAAGAGAGAGAGAGGAGGAGCTGGAGAGAGAGAGGATGAGATGGAGAGAGGAGGAGATGGAGAGAGAGAGGAGGAGATGGAGGGAGAGAAGAGGAAATGGAGGGAGAGAAGAGGAAATGGAGAGAGAGAGAGGAGGAGCTGGAGGGAGAGAGAGGGTGAGATGGAGAGAGGAGGAGATGGAGGGAGAGAGAGGAGGAGATGGAGGGAGAGAGAGGAGGAGATGGAGGGAGAGAGAGGAGGAGATGGAGAGAGAGAGGATAGGATGGAGGAAGAGAGAGAGAGGAGGAGCTGGAGAGAGAGAGGATGAGATGGAGAGAGGAGGAGATGGAGAGAGAGAGGAGGAGATGGAGGGAGAGAAGAGGAAATGGAGAGAGAGAGGAGGAGCTGGAGGGAGAGAGAGGGTGAGATGGAGAGAGGAGGAGATGGAGGGAGAGAGAGGAGGAGATGGAGGGAGAGAGAGGAGGAGATGGAGGGAGAGAGAGGAGGAGATGGAGAGAGAGAGGATAGGATGGAGGAAGAGAGAGAGAGGAGGAGCTGGAGAGAGAGAGGATGAGATGGAGAGAGGAGGAGATGGAGAGAGAGAGGAGGAGATGGAGGGAGAGAAGAGGAAATGGAGAGAGAGAGAGGAGGAGATGGGGAGAGAGAGAGGATGAGATGGAGGGAGAGAGGAGGACATGGAGAGAAAGAGAGGAGGAGATAGAGAGAGGAGAAGATGGAGGGAGGGAGAGAGGTAGAGATGGAGGTGGAGATGAAGAAGTGTTGCTACAGGAAGTGAGGTCATGGATGGAGGATCTGTAAGAGGCCATGCAACAAAGACCCGAACACACAACTTTCAATTCATTATTGAACGTTGATTCACATTTGCTGTCCTGCTCTTCTTGTTAATTAGCTCAACTTGTCTTCCTGAAGCCTGTCTGAAGACCGTTTCAAATGGCCCTCTCTACTGTTGTATTACAAAGGTACAGGTGGTGGACCAATGAGCAGAATCACCTGGATGAATGAAGGTCAACAGTATGACGATGCTCCGGTCCTCACTGCAGGAGGAGTCACCCAGTAGTCATCTTCTATTCCCTAACGTGTTAGCATGTTTATCTACCCCTGATGTCCCTCAACGCTGGTCTTCTTCTCTCTCTCTGCATCAACCACTTCCTGTCCACTCCAAACGTCTTGGAGGTCATCTATCCCTGATGTCCCTCAACCCTGGTCTTCTTCTTCTTCTCTCTCTCTGCATCAACCACTTCCTGTCCACTCCAAACGTCTTGGAGGTCATCTATCCCTGATATCCCTCAAACCCTGGTCTTCTTCTTCTTCTGTCTCTCTTCATCAACCACTTCCTGTCCACTCCAAATGTCTTGGAGGTCATCTATCCCTGATATCCCTCAACCCTGGTCTTCTTCTTCTCTCTCTCTGCATCAACCACTTCCTGTCCACTCCAAACATCTTGGATGTCATCTATCCCTGATGTCCCTCAACCCTGGTCTTCTTCTTCTCTCTCTCTGCATCAAACACTTCCTGTCCACTCCAAGTCTTTTGGGGGTCATCTATCCCTGATATCCCTCAAACCCTGGTCTTCTTCTTCTTCTCTCTCTCTGCATCAACTACTTCCTGTCCACTCCAAACGTCTTGGAGGTCATCTATCCCTGATATCCCTCAACCCTGGTCTTCTTCTCTCTCTCTGCATCAACCACTTCCTGTCCACTCCAAACGTCTTGGAGGTCATCTATCCCTGATATCCCTCAACCCCTGGTCTTCTTCTTCTTCTCTCTCTCTGCATCAACCACTTCCTGTCCACTCCAAACGTCTTGGAGGTCATCTATCCCTGATATCCCTCAACCCTGGTCTTCTTCTTCTCTCTCTCTGCACCAACCACTTCCTGTCCACTCCAAACGTCTTGGAGGTCATCTATCCCTGATATCCCTCAACCCTGGTCTTCTTCTTCTCTCTCTCTGCATCAACCACTTCCTGTCTACTCCAAACGTCTTGGAGGTCATCTATCCCTGATTTCCCTCAACCCTGGTCTTCTTCTTCTCTCTCTCTGCATCAACCACTTCCTGTCCACTCCAAACGTCTTGGAGGTCATCTATCCCTGATATCCCTCAACCCTGGTCTTATTCTTCTGTCTCTCTTCATCAACCACTTCCTGTCCACTCCAAATGTCTTGGAGGTCATCTATCCCTGATTTCCCTCAACCCTGGTCTTCTTCTTCTCTCTCTCTGCATCAACCACTTCCTGTCCACTCCAAACGTCTTGGAGGTCATCTATCCCTGATATCCCTCAACCCTGGTCTTCTTCTTCTCTCTCTCTGCATCAACCACTTCCTGTCCACTCCAAACGTCTTGGAGACAGTCCAGAGGTTTCTAGTTGTTCCTGATGGTTTCTGATCTTGGTAAAGGCACCATGGCTAGATACACAACTGTAGTTTGTAAATCTGAACCAAACAAAACAATGGAAGGTTAATTTAACAGTTAAATAAGACATTTACTTAATAATTCCTGAAATCTATTATCTTGTTGTAGGTCACTAAGTTATGTTGCCGCTTTGGAAATTGGCCACTGGTGGGAACTTACACATAATTGTCAATAACTTAATAATACTTAAACGTAATGGTTTAGTGTACAATCAGCTACGGATAGAACGACCAGATTAATTAATAGAAACATTAAACAGCAGAAATGGGGTTTTTCCCCTCTTGAACTCAAGTGGCCTTAATCAGTACGGTTACCCTAATCTATTCCTGTTTAATTAACCACTCCTAATCTATTCCTGTTTAATTAACCACTACTAATCTATTCCTGTTTAATTAACCACTACTAATGTATTCCTTAATTAACCACTCCTAATCTATTCCTGTTTAATTAACCACTACTAATGTATTCCTTAATTAACCACTCCTAATCTATTCCTGTTTAATTAACCACTCCTAATCTATTCCTTAATTAACCACTCCTAATCTATTCCTGTTTAATTAACCACTCCTAATGTAATTAACCACTACTAATCTATTCCTGTTTAATTAACCACTCCTAATCTATTCCTGTTTAATTAACCACTACTAATCTATTCCTGTTTAATTAACCACTCCTAATCTATTCCTGTGTAACTAACCACTACTTTTTATTTATTTATTTATTAATATATATTTTTATTTAACCAGGTAGGCCAGTTGAGAACATTTACAACTGCGACCCAGACCAAGATAAAGCAAAGCAGTGCAACATGAACAACACAGAGTTACACATGGAATAAAACAAACATACAGTCAACAACACAGAGTGACACATGGAATAAAACAAACATACAGTCAACAACACAGAGTTACACATGGAATAAAACAAACATACAGTCAACAACACAGAGTTACACATGGAATAAAACAAACATACAGTCAACAACACAGAGTTACACATGGAATAAAACAAACATACAGTCAACAACACAGAGTGACACATGGAATAAAACAAACATACAGTCAACAACACAGAGTTACACATGGAATAAAACAAACATACAGTCACTAATACAGTAGAAACAATCTACAGTGTGTGCAAATGTAGTAAGATTAGGGAGGTAAGGCAATCAATAGGCCATAGTGGCGAAGTAATTACAATTTAGCAATTAAACACTGGACTGAATGGTAAATGTGCAGAAGATGAATGTGCAAGTAGAGATACTGGGGTGCAAAGGAGCAAAAAAACAAACAATATGGGGATGAGGTAGTTGGATGGCTATTTACAGATGGGCTGTGTACAGGTGCAGTGATCTGTAAACTGCTCTGACAGCTTGTGCTTAAAGCTAGAGAGGGAGATATGACTCCAAATGTTTGCAATTCGTTCCAGTCATTGGCAGCAGAGAACTGGAAGGAAAGGCGGCCAAAGTAGGTGTTGGCTTTGGGGATGACCAGTGAGATATACCTGCTGGAGCGTGTGCTATGGGTGGGTGCTGCTATGGTGACCAGTAAGCTGAGATAAGGCGGAGCTTTACCTAGCAGAGACTTGTAGATGACCTGGAGCCAGTGGGTTTGGCGACGAATATGAAGTGAGGGCCAGCCAATGAGAGCATACAGGTCGCAGTAGTGGGTCGTATATGGGGCTTTGGTGACAAAACGGATGGCACTGTGATAGACTGCATCCAATTTGCTGAGTAGAATATTGGAAGCTATTTTGTAAATGACATCGCCGAAGTCAAGGATTGGTAGGATGGTCAGTTTTATGAGGGTATGTTTGGCAGCATGAGTGAAGGATGCTTTGTTGCGAAATAGGAAGCCAATTCTAGATTTAATTTTGGATTGGAGATGTTTAATAAGAGTCTGAAGGAGAGTTTACAGTTCTGACCAGACACCAAGATATTTGTAGTTGTCCACATATTCTAAGTCAGAGCCGTCCAGAGTAGTGACACCAATCTAATCTATTCCTGTGTAATTAACCACTACTAATCTATTCCTGTGTCATTCAGGCCCAGACACAAGACATCGTCCCGACCATTGGCTTCAGCATCGAGAAGTTCAAGACATCAAGGTAATCAATACGACAATAATGGATGACTGTACGTTGGTCAGACGTTCTGAACTATACCCTGAAGGTTGTTGGGGAACGTTGTCTGAACGTTACCACTACGATGTCCTTGAATGAGTCCCAAATGGCATCGCATTTCCACTATAGTGCACTACTTTTCTCTCCAGTCTTCTAAATCCTCCTCTCTCTCCAGTCTCTAAATCCTCCTCTTCTCTCCAGTCTTAATAATAATAATAATAATAATATATCCCATTTAGCAGACGCTTTTGTCCAAAGCGACTTACAAGTCGGCTGGGGTCACTACTTTTACATATGGGTGGTCCCAGCGGGAATCGAACCCACGACGCTTGGCGTTGCAAGCGCCATGCTCTACCGACTGAGCCACACAGTCCTCCTCTTCTCTCCTCTTCTCTCCAGTCTCTAAATCCTCCTCTTCTCTCAGTCTTCTAAATCCTCCTCTTCTCTCCAGTCTTCTATATCCTCCTCTTCTCTCCAGTCTTCTAAATCCTCCTCTTCTCTCCAGTCTTCTATATTGTCCTCTTCTCTCCAGTCTTCTAAATCCTCCTCTTCTCTCCAGTCTTCTAAATCCTTCTCTTCTCTCCAGTCTTCTAAATCCTTCTCTTCTCTCCAGTCTCTAAATCCTCCTCTTCTCTCCAGTCTTCTAAATCCTCCTCTTCTCTCCAGTCTTCTAAATCCTTCTCTTCTCTCCAGTCTTCTAAATCCTTCTCTTCTCTCCAGTCTCTAAATCCTCCTCTTCTCTCCAGTCTTCTAAATCCTCCTCTTCTCTCCAGTCTCTAAATCCTCCTCTTCTCTCCAGTCTTCTAAATCCTCCTCTTCTCTCCAGTCATCTAAATCCTCCTCTCCTATCCAGTCTTCTAAATCCTCCTCTTCTCTCCAGTCTTCTATATTCTCCTCTTCTCTCCAGTCTTCTATATTCTCCTCTTCTCTCCATTCAAAAAAACTCCTCTTCTCTCCAGTCTTCTATACTCTCCTCTTCTCTCCAGTCTTATATATTCTCCTCTTCTCTCCAGTCTTCTAAATCCTCCTCGTCTCTCCAGTCTTCTATATTCTCCTCTTCTCTCCATTCAAAAAAACTCCTCTTCTCTCCAGTCTTCTATACTCTCCTCTTCTCTCCAGTCTTCTATATTATTCTCTTCTCTCCAGTCTTCTATATTCTCCTCTTCTCTCCAGTCTTCTAAATCCTCCTCTCCTCTCCAGTCTTCTATATCCTCCTCTTCTCTCCAGTCTTCTAAATCCTCCTCTCCTCTCCAGTCTTCTAAATCCTCCTCTCCTCTCCAGTCTTCTAAATCCTCCTCTTCTCTCCAGTCTTCTAAATCCTCCTCTTCTCTCCAGTCTTCTATATTGTCCTCTTCTCTCCAGTCTTCTAAATCCTCCTCTTCTCTCCAGTCTTCTAAATCCTCCTCTTCTCTCCAGTCTTCTAAATCATCATATTCTCTCCAGTCTTCTAAATCCTCCTCTTCTCTCCAGTCTTCTATATTGTCCTCTTCTCTCCAATCTTCTAAATCCTCTTCTTCTCTCCAGTCTTCTAAATTCTCCTCTTCTCTCCAGTCTTCTAAATCCTCCTCTTCTCTCCAGTCTTCTAAATCCTCCTCTTCTCTCCAGTCTTCTAAATCCTCCTCTTCTCTCCAGTCTTCTAAATCCTCCTCTTCTCTCCAGTCTTCTAAATCCTCCTCTTCTCTCCAGTCTTCTATATTCTCCTCTTCTCTCCATTCAAAAAAACTCCTCTTCTCTCCAGTCTTCTATACTCTCCTCTTCTCTCCAGTCTTCTTTATTCTCCTCTTCTCTCCAGTCTTCTATATTCTCCTCTTCTCTCCAGTCTTCTATACTCTCCTCTTCTCTCCAGTCTTCTAAATCCTCCTCTTCTCTCCAGTCTTCTAAATCCTCCTCTTCTCTCCAGTCTTCTAAATCCCCCTCTTCTCTCCAGTCTCTAAATCCTCCACTTCTCTCCAGTCTTTTAAATCCTCCTCTTCTCTCCATTCTAAATCCTCCTCTTTTCTCCAGTCTTCTAAATCCTCCTCTTCTCTCCAGTCTTTGAAATCCTCCTCTTCTCTCTAGTCTCTAAATCCTCCTCTTCTCTCCAGTCTTCTAAATCCTCCTCTTCTCTCCAGTCTCTAAATCCTCCTCTTCTCTCCAGTCTTCTATATTCTCCTCTTCTCTCCATTCTAAATCCTCCTCTTCTCTCCAGTCTTCTTTATTCTCCTCTTCTCTCCAGTCTTCTATAGTCTCCTCTTCTCTCCAGTCTTCTATATTCTCCTCTTCTCTCCATTCTAAAAAACTCCTCTTCTCTCCGTTCTTCTATACTCTCCTCTTCTCTCTGTTCTTCTATACTCTCCTCTTCTCTCCAGTCTTCTATATTCTCCTCTTCTCTCCATTCTAAAGAACTCCTCTTCTCTCCAGTCTTCTATACTCTCCTCTTCTCTCCAGTCTTCTATATTCTCCTCTTCTCTCCGTTTTTCTATACTCTCCTCTTCTCTCCGTTCTTCTATACTCTCTTCTTCTCTCCAGTCTTCTATACTCTCCTCTTCTCTCCAGTCTTCTATACTCTCCTCTTCTCTCCAGTCTTCTGTACTCTCCTCTTCTCTCCAGTCTTCTATATTCTCCTCTTCTCTCCGTTTTTCTATACTCTCCTCTTCTCTCCGTTCTTCTATACTCTCCTCTTCTCTCCAGTCTTCTATACTCTCCTCTTCTCTCCAGTCTTCTATACTCTCCTCTTCTCTCCAGTCTTCTATACTCTCCTCTTCTCTCCAGTCTTCTATACTCTCCTCTTCTCTCCAGTCTTCTGTACTCTCCTCTTCTCTCCAGTCTTCTATATTCTCCTCTTCTCTCCGTTTTTCTATACTCTCCTCTTCTCTCCGTTCTTCTATACTCTCCTCTTCTCTCCGTTCTTCTATACTCTCCTCTTCTCTCCGTTCTTCTATACTCTCCTCTTCTCTCCAGTCTTCTATATTCTCCTCTTCTCTCCAGTCTTCTATACTCTCCTCTTCTCTCCAGTCTTCTATACTCTCCTCTTCTCTCCAGTCTTCTATATTCTCCTCTTCTCTCCATTCTAAAAAACCCCTCTTCTCTCCG
>NW_027003283.1:27500-57500 GCF_036934945.1 Oncorhynchus masou masou
CCCAGGTGAATCATCCTCCTCATTATACACTCCTGAACCACCCGGGTGAATCATCCTCCTCATTTTACACTCCTGAACCACCCAGGTGAATCATCCTCCTCATTTTACACTCATGAACCACCCAGGTGAATCATCCCCCTCATTATACACTCCTGAACCACCCAGGTGAATCATCCTCCTCATTATACACTCCTGAACCACCCAGGTGAATCATCCTCCTCATTATACACTCCTGAACCACCCAGGTGAATCATCCCCCTCATTATACACTCCTGAACCACCCAGGTGAATCATCTCCCTCATTATACACTCCTAAACCACCCAGGTGAATCATCCTCCTCATTATACACTCCTGAACCACCCAGGTGAATCATCCTCCTCATTATACATTCCTGAACCACCCAGGTGAATCATCCACCTCATTATACACTCCTGAACCACCCAGGTGAATCATCTCCCTCATTATACACTCCTGAACCACCCAGGTGAATCATCCTCCTCATTATACACTCCTGAACCACCCAGGTGAATCATCGTCCTCATTATACACTCCTGAACCACCCAGGTGAATCATCCTCCTCATTATACACTCCTGAACCACCCAGGTGAATCATCCCCCTCATTATACACTCCTGAACCACCCAGGTGAATCATCCCCCTCATTATACACTCCTGAACCACCCAGGTGAATCATCCCCCTCATTATTCACTCCTGAACCACCCAGGTGAATCATCTTCCTCATTATACACTCCTGAACCACCCAGGTGAATCATCCCCCTCATTATACACTCCTGAACCACCCAGGTGAATCATCCCCCTCATTATACACTCCTGAACCACCCAGGTGAATCATCCTCCTCATTATACACTCCTGAACCACCCAGGTGAATCATCCCCCTCATTATACACTCCTGAACCACCCAGGTGAATCATCCTCCTCATTATACACTCCTGAACCACCCAGGTAAATCATCCTCCTCATTATACACTCCTCAACCACCCAGGTGAATCATCCTCCTCATTATACACTCCTCAACCACCCACGTGAATCATCCCCTCATTATACACTCCTGAACCACCCAGGTGAATCATCCTCCTCATTATACACTCCTGAACCACCCAGGTGAATCATCCCCCTCATTATACACTCCTGAACCACCCAGGTGAATCATCCTCCTCATTATACACTCCTGAACCACCCAGGTGAATCATCCCCCTCATTATACACTCCTCAACCACCCAGGTGAATCATCCTCCTCATTATACACTCCTGAACCACCCAGGTGAATCATCCCCCTCATTATACACTCCTGAACCACCCAGGTGAATCATCCTCCTCATTATACACTCCTGAACCACCCAGGTGAATCATCTTCCTCATTATACACTCCTGAACCACCCAGGTGAATCATCCCCCTCATTATACACTCCTGAACCACCCAGGTGAATCATCCTCCTCATTATACACTCCTGAACCACCCAGGTGAATCATCCTCCTCATTATACACTCCTGAACCACCCAGGTGAATCATCCTCCTGATTATACACTCCTGAACCACCCAGGTGAATCATCCCCCTCATTATACACTCCTGAACCACCCAGGTGAATCATCCCCCTCATTATACACTCCTCAACCACCCAGGTGAATCATCCTCCTCATTATACACTCCTGAACCACCCAGGTGAATCATCCCCCTCATTATACACTCCTCAACCACCCAGGTGAATCATCCTCCTCATTATACACTCCTCAACCACCCAGGTGAATCATCCCCCTCATTATACACTCCTGAACCACCCAGGTGAATCATCTTCCTCATTATACACTCCTGAACCACACAAATGCAACTTATTTTGTGACTTTTGAAACACATGTTGACTCCTTCAGGCCATTACAACGGGCTTGAATACCTATTGACTCAAGACATTTCAGCGTTTCATTTTTAAAATTAAATTCGTAAACATATCTAAAAGGATAATTCCACTTTAACATTAGGGGGTATTGTGTGTAGGTCAGTGACCCCCCCCCCAAAAAAAATCTGAATTGATTCCATTTTAAATTCCACCCTGTAACACAACTTTCTGAATGTTTGTGCCCCTGATTCTAAGCACCGACAGATCCCCTTGATTCTAACCTTGTCTCTGTCGACGTAAAGCACCCCCTGATTCTAACCTTGTCTCTGTAGACGTAGAGCACCCCCTGATTCTAACCTTGTCTCTGTAGATGTAAAGCACCCCCTGATTCTAACCTTGTCTCTGTAGACGTAAAGCACCCCCTGATTCTAACCTTGTCTCTGTAGACGTAAAACACCCCCTGATTCTAACCTTGTCTCTGTAGACATAAAGCACCCCCTGATTCTAACCTTGTCTCTGTAGACGTAAAGCACCCCCTGATTCTAACCTTGTCTCTTAGACGTAAAGCACCCCCTGATTCTAACCTTGTCTCTGTAGATGTAGAGCACCCCCTGATTCTAACCTTGTCTCTGTAGACGTAAAGCACCCCCTGATTCTAACCTTGTCTCTGTAGACGTAAAGCACCCCCTGATTCTAACCTTGTCTCTTAGACGTAAAGCACCCCCTGATTCTAACCTTGTCTCTGTAGATGTAGAGCACCCCCTGATTCTAACCTTGTCTCTGTAGATGTAAAGCACCCCCTGATTCTAACCTTGTCTCTGTAGACGTAAAGCACCCCCTGATTCTAACCTTGTCTCTGTAGACGTAAAACACCCCCTGATTCTAACCTTGTCTCTGTAGACGTAAAGCACCCCCTGATTCTAACCTTGTCTCTGTAGATGTAGAGCACCCCCTGATTCTAACCTTGTCTCTGTAGACGTAAAGCACCCCCTGATTCTAACCTTGTCTCTGTAGATGTAGAGCACCCCTTGATTCTAACCTTGTCTCTGTAGACGTAAAGCACCCCCTGATTCTAACCTTGTCTATGTAGACGTAAAGCACCCCCTGATTCTAACCTTGTCTCTTAGACGTAAAGCACCCCCTGATTCTAACCTTGTCTCTGTAGATGTAGAGCACCCCCTGATTCTAACCTTGTCTCTGTAGACGTAAAGCACCCCCTGATTCTAACCTTGTCTCTGTAGACGTAAAGCACCCCCTGATTCTAACCTTGTCTCTGTAGACGTAAAGCACCCCCTGATTCTAACCTTGTCTCTGTAGACGTAAAGCACCCCCTGATTCTAACCTTGTCTCTGTAGACGTAAAGCACCGCCTGATTCTAACCTTGTCTCTGTAGACGTAAAGCACCCCCTGATTCTAACCTTGTCTCTGTAGATGTAGAGCACCCCCTGATTCTAACCTTGTCTCTGTAGACGTAGAGCACCCCCTGATTCTAACCTTGTCTCTGTAGACGTAAAGCACCCCCTGATTCTAACCTTGTCTCTTAGACGTAAAGCACCCCCTGATTCTAACCTTGTCTCTGTAGATGTAGAGCACCCCCTGATTCTAACCTTGTCTCTGTAGATGTAGAGCACCCCCTGATTCTAACCTTGTCTCTGTAGACGTAAAACACCCCCTGATTCTAACCTTGTCTCTGTAGACGTAAAACACCCCCTAATTCTAACCTTGTCTCTGTAGACGTAGAGCACCCCCTAATTCTAACCTTGTCTCTGTAGACGTAGAGCACCCCCTGATTCTAACCTTGTCTCTGTAGACGTAAAACACCCCTGATTCTAACCTTGTTTCTGTAGACGTAAAGCACCCCTGATTCTAACCTTGTCTCTGTAGACGTAAAGCACCCCCTGATTCTAACCTTGTCTCTGTAGACGTAAAACACCCCCTGATTCTAACCTTGTCTCTGTAGACGTAAAGCACCCCCTGATTCTAACCTTGTCTCTGTAGATGTAGAGCACCCCTGATTCTAACCTTGTCTCTGTAGATGTAGAGCACCCCTGATTCTAACCTTGTCTCTGTAGACGTAAAGCACCCCCTGATTCTAACCTTGTCTCTGTAGACGTAAAGCACCCCTGATTCTAACCTTGTCTCTGTAGATGTAGAGCACCCCTGATTCTAACCTTGTCTCTGTAGACGTAAAGCACCCCTGATTCTAACCTTGTCTCTGTAGACGTAAAGCACCCCTGATTCTAACCTTGTCTCTGTAGACATAAAGCACCCCCTGATTCTAACCTTGTCTCTGTAGATGTAGAGCACCCCTGATTCTAACCTTGTCTCTGTAGACGTAAAGCACCCCTGATTTTAACCTTGTCTCTGTAGACGTAAAGCACCCCCTGATTCTAACCTTGTCTCTTAGACGTAAAGCACCCCCTGATTCTAACCTTGTCTCTGTAGATGTAGAGCACCCCCTGATTCTAACCTTGTCTCTGTAGACGTAAAACACCCCCTGATTCTAACCTTGTCTCTGTAGACGTAAAGCACCCCCTAATTCTAACCTTGTCTCTGTAGACGTAGAGCACCCCCTAATTCTAACCTTGTCTCTGTAGACGTAGAGCACCCCCTGATTCTAACCTTGTCTCTGTAGACGTAAAACACCCCCTGATTCTAACCTTGTTTCTGTAGACGTAAAGCACCCCCTGATTCTAACCTTGTCTCTGTAGACGTAAAGCACCCCCTGATTCTAACCTTGTCTCTGTAGACGTAAAACACCCCCTGATTCTAACCTTGTCTCTGTAGACGTAAAGCACCCCCTGATTCTAACCTTGTCTCTGTAGACGTAAAGCACCCCCTGATTCTAACCTTGTCTCTGTAGATGTAGAGCACCCCCTGATTCTAACCTTGTCTCTGTAGATGTAGAGCACCCCCTGATTCTAACCTTGTCTCTGTAGACGTAAAACACCCCCTGATTCTAACCTTGTCTCTGTAGACGTAAAACACCCCCTAATTCTAACCTTGTCTCTGTAGACGTAGAGCACCCCTCATTCTAACCTTGTCTCTGTAGACGTAGAGCACCCCCTGATTCTAACCTTGTCTCTGTAGACGTAAAACACCCCCTGATTCTAACCTTGTTTCTGTAGACGTAAAGCACCCCCTGATTCTAACCTTGTCTCTGTAGACGTAAAGCACCCCCTGATTCTAACCTTGTCTCTGTAGACGTAAAACACCCCCTGATTCTAACCTTGTCTCTGTAGACGTAAAGCACCCCCTGATTCTAACCTTGTCTCTGTAGATGTAGAGCACCCCCTGATTCTAACCTTGTCTCTGTAGATGTAGAGCACCCCCTGATTCTAACCTTGTCTCTGTAGACGTAAAGCACCCCCTGATTCTAACCTTGTCTCTGTAGACGTAAAGCACCCCCTGATTCTAACCTTGTCTCTGTAGATGTAGAGCACCCCTGATTCTAACCTTGTCTCTGTAGACGTAAAGCACCCCCTGATTCTAACCTTGTCTCTGTAGACGTAAAGCACCCCCTGATTCTAACCTTGTCTCTGTAGACATAAAGCACCCCCTGATTCTAACCTTGTCTCTGTAGATGTAGAGCACCCCCTGATTCTAACCTTGTCTCTGTAGACGTAAAGCACCCCCTGATTTTAACCTTGTCTCTGTAGACGTAAAGCACCCCCTGATTCTAACCTTGTCTCTTAGACGTAAAGCACCCCCTGATTCTAACCTTGTCTCTGTAGATGTAGAGCACCCCCTGATTCTAACCTTGTCTCTGTAGACGTAAAACACCCCCTGATTCTAACCTTGTCTCTGTAGACGTAAAGCACCCCTAATTCTAACCTTGTCTCTGTAGACGTAGAGCACCCCTAATTCTAACCTTGTCTCTGTAGACGTAGAGCACCCCCTGATTCTAACCTTGTCTCTGTAGACGTAAAACACCCCCTGATTCTAACCTTGTTTCTGTAGACGTAAAGCACCCCTGATTCTAACCTTGTCTCTGTAGACGTAAAGCACCCCCTGATTCTAACCTTGTCTCTGTAGACGTAAAACACCCCCTGATTCTAACCTTGTCTCTGTAGACGTAAAGCACCCCCTGATTCTAACCTTGTCTCTGTAGACGTAAAGCACCCCCTGATTCTAACCTTGTCTCTGTAGATGTAGAGCACCCCCTGATTCTAACCTTGTCTCTGTAGACGTAAAGCACCCCCTGATTCTAACCTTGTCTCTGTAGACGTAAAGCACCCCCTGATTCTAACCTTGTCTCTGTAGACGTAAAGCACCCCCTGATTCTAACCTTGTCTCTTAGACGTAAAGCACCCCCTGATTCTAACCTTGTCTCTGTAGATGTAGAGCACCCCCTGATTCTAACCTTGTCTCTGTAGATGTAGAGCACCCCCTGATTCTAACCTTGTCTCTGTAGATGTAAAGCACCCCCTGATTCTAACCTTGTCTCTGTAGACGTAAAGCACCCCCTGATTCTAACCTTGTCTCTGTAGATGTAGAGCACCCCTGATTCTAACCTTGTCTCTGTAGACGTAAAGCACCCCCTGATTCTAACCTTGTCTCTGTAGACGTAAAGCACCCCTGATTCTAACCTTGTCTCTGTAGATGTAGAGCACCCCTGATTCTAACCTTGTCTCTGTAGACGTAAAGCACCCCCTGATTCTAACCTTGTCTCTGTAGACGTAAAGCACCCCCTGATTCTAACCTTGTCTCTTAGACGTAAAGCACCCCCTGATTCTAACCTTGTCTCTGTAGATGTAGAGCACCCCCTGATTCTAACCTTGTCTCTGTAGACGTAAAACACCCCCTGATTCTAACCTTGTCTCTGTAGACGTAAAGCACCCCCTAATTCTAACCTTGTCTCTGTAGACGTAGAGCACCCCCTAATTCTAACCTTGTCTCTGTAGACGTAGAGCACCCCCTGATTCTAACCTTGTCTCTGTAGACGTAAAACACCCCCTGATTCTAACCTTGTTTCTGTAGACGTAAAGCACCCCCTGATTCTAACCTTGTCTCTGTAGACGTAAAGCACCCCCTGATTCTAACCTTGTCTCTGTAGACGTAAAACACCCCTGATTCTAACCTTGTCTCTGTAGACGTAAAGCACCCCCTGATTCTAACCTTGTCTCTGTAGATGTAGAGCACCCCCTGATTCTAACCTTGTCTCTGTAGATGTAGAGCACCCCCTGATTCTAACCTTGTCTCTGTAGACGTAAAGCACCCCCTGATTCTAACCTTGTCTCTGTAGACGTAAAGCACCCCCTGATTCTAACCTTGTCTCTGTAGATGTAGAGCACCCCCTGATTCTAACCTTGTCTCTGTAGACGTAAAGCACCCCCTGATTCTAACCTTGTCTCTGTAGACGTAAAACACCCCCTGATTCTAACCTTGTCTCTGTAGACGTAGAGCACCCCCTGATTCTAACCTTGTCTCTGTAGATGTAAAGCACCCCCTGATTCTAACCTTGTCTCTGTAGACGTAAAGCACCCCCTGATTCTAACCTTGTCTCTGTAGATGTAAAACACCCCCTGATTCTAACCTTGTCTCTGTAGACGTAAAGCACCCCCTGATTCTAACCTTGTCTCTGTAGATGTAGAGCACCCCCTGATTCTAACCTTGTCTCTGTAGACGTAAAGCACCCCCTGATTCTAACCTTGTATCTGTAGACGTAAAGCACCCCCTGATTCTAACCTTGTCTCTGTAGACGTAAAGCACCCCCTGATTCTAACCTTGTCTCTTAGACGTAAAGCACCCCCTGATTCTAACCTTGTCTCTGTAGATGTAGAGCACCCCCTGATTCTAACCTTGTCTCTGTAGATGTAGAGCACCCCCTGATTCTAACCTTGTCTCTGTAGATGTAAAGCACCCCCTGATTCTAACCTTGTCTCTGTAGACGTAAAGCACCCCCTGATTCTAACCTTGTCTCTGTAGACGTAAAACACCCCCTGATTCTAACCTTGTCTCTGTAGACGTAAAGCACCCCCTGATTCTAACCTTGTCTCTGTAGACGTAAAGCACCCCCTGATTCTAACCTTGTCTCTGTAGACGTAAAGCACCCCCTGATTCTAACCTTGTCTCTGTAGATGTAGAGCACCCCCTGATTCTAACCTTGTCTCTGTAGACGTAAAGCACCCCCTGATTCTAACCTTGTCTCTGTAGGACGTAAAGCACCCCTTGATTCTAACCTTGTCTCTTAGACGTAAAGCACCCCTGATTCTAACCTTGTCTCTGTAGATGTAGAGCACCCCTGATTCTAACCTTGTCTCTGTAGATGTAGAGCACCCCTGATTCTAACCTTGTCTCTGTAGACGTAAAGCACCCCCTGATTCTAACCTTGTCTCTGTAGACGTAAAGCACCCCCTGATTCTAACCTTGTCTCTGTAGACGTAAAGCACCCCCTGATTCTAACCTTGTCTCTTAGACGTAAACCACCCCCTGATTCTAACCTTGTCTCTGTAGATGTAGAGCACCCCCTGATTCTAACCTTGTCTCTGTAGATGTAGAGCACCCCCTGATTCTAACCTTGTCTCTGTAGATGTAAAGCACCCCCTGATTCTAACCTTGTCTCTGTAGACGTAAAGCACCCCCTGATTCTAACCTTGTCTCTGTAGATGTAGAGCACCCCCTGATTCTAACCTTGTCTCTGTAGACGTAAAGCACCCCCTGATTCTAACCTTGTCTCTGTAGACGTAAAGCACCCCTGATTCTAACCTTGTCTCTGTAGATGTAGAGCACCCCCTGATTCTAACCTTGTCTCTGTAGACGTAAAACACCCCTGATTCTAACCTTGTCTCTGTAGACGTAAAGCACCCCCTAATTCTAACCTTGTCTCTGTAGACGTAGAGCACCCCTAATTCTAACCTTGTCTCTGTAGACGTAGAGCACCCCTGATTCTAACCTTGTCTCTGTAGACGTAAAACACCCCCTGATTCTAACCTTGTTTCTGTAGACGTAAAGCACCCCCTGATTCTAACCTTGTCTCTGTAGACGTAAAGCACCCCCTGATTCTAACCTTGTCTCTGTAGACGTAAAACACCCCCTGATTCTAACCTTGTCTCTGTAGACGTAAAGCACCCCTGATTCTAACCTTGTCTCTGTAGATGTAGAGCACCCCCTGATTCTAACCTTGTCTCTGTAGACGTAAAGCACCCCCTGATTCTAACCTTGTCTCTGTAGACGTAAAGCACCCCCTGATTCTAACCTTGTCTCTGTAGATGTAGAGCACCCCCTGATTCTAACCTTGTCTCTGTAGACGTAAAGCACCCCCTGATTCTAACCTTGTCTCTGTAGACGTAAAACACCCCTGATTCTAACCTTGTCTCTGTAGACGTAGAGCACCCCTGATTCTAACCTTGTCTCTGTAGATGTAAAGCACCCCCTGATTCTAACCTTGTCTCTGTAGACGTAAAGCACCCCCTGATTCTAACCTTGTCTCTGTAGACGTAAAACACCCCCTGATTCTAACCTTGTCTCTGTAGACGTAAAGCACCCCCTGATTCTAACCTTGTCTCTGTAGATGTAGAGCACCCCTGATTCTAACCTTGTCTCTGTAGACGTAAAGCACCCCTGATTCTAACCTTGTATCTGTAGACGTAAAGCACCCCCTGATTCTAACCTTGTCTCTGTAGACGTAAAGCACCCCCTGATTCTAACCTTGTCTCTTAGACGTAAAGCACCCCCTGATTCTAACCTTGTCTCTGTAGATGTAGAGCACCCCCTGATTCTAACCTTGTCTCTGTAGATGTAGAGCACCCCCTGATTCTAACCTTGTCTCTGTAGATGTAAAGCACCCCCTGATTCTAACCTTGTCTCTGTAGACGTAAAGCACCCCCTGATTCTAACCTTGTCTCTGTAGACGTAAAACACCCCCTGATTCTAACCTTGTCTCTGTAGACGTAAAGCACCCCCTGATTCTAACCTTGTCTCTGTAGACGTAAAGCACCCCCTGATTCTAACCTTGTCTCTGTAGACGTAAAACACCCCCTGATTCTAACCTTGTCTCTGTAGACGTAAAGCACCCCCTGATTCTAACCTTGTCTCTGTAGATGTAGAGCACCCCCTGATTCTAACCTTGTCTCTGTAGACGTAAAGCACCCCCTGATTCTAACCTTGTCTCTGTAGACGTAAAGCACCCCTTGATTCTAACCTTGTCTCTTAGACGTAAAGCACCCCCTGATTCTAACCTTGTCTCTGTAGATGTAGAGCACCCCCTGATTCTAACCTTGTCTCTGTAGACGTAGAGCACCCCCTGATTCTAACCTTGTCTCTGTAGATGTAAAGCACCCCCTGATTCTAACCTTGTCTCTGTAGACGTAAAGCACCCCCTGATTCTAACCTTGTCTCTGTAGACGTAAAACACCCCCTGATTCTAACCTTGTCTCTGTAGACGTAAAACACCCCCTGATTCTAACCTTGTCTCTGTAGACGTAAAGCACCCCCTGATTCTAACCTTGTCTCTGTAGATGTAGAGCACCCCCTGATTCTAACCTTGTCTCTGTAGATGTAAAACACCCCCTGATTCTAACCTTGTTTCTGTAGACGTAAAGCACCCCCTGATTCTAACCTTGTCTCTGTAGACGTAAAGCACCCCCTGATTCTAACCTTGTCTCTGTAGACGTAAAACACCCCCTGATTCTAACCTTGTCTCTGTAGACGTAAAGCACCCCCTGATTCTAACCTTGTCTCTGTAGATGTAGAGCACCCCCTGATTCTAACCTTGTCTCTGTAGATGTTGAGCACCCCCTGATTCTAACCTTGTCTCTGTAGACGTAAAGCACCCCCTGATTCTAACCTTGTCTCTGTAGACGTAAAGCACCCCCTGATTCTAACCTTGTCTCTGTAGATGTAGAGCACCCCCTGATTCTAACCTTGTCTCTGTAGACGTAAAGCACCCCCTGATTCTAACCTTGTCTCTGTAGACGTAAAACACCCCCTGATTCTAACCTTGTCTCTGTAGACGTAGAGCACCCCCTGATTCTAACCTTGTCTCTGTAGACGTAAAACACCCCCTGATTCTAACCTTGTCTCTGTAGACGTAAAGCACCCCCTGATTCTAACCTTGTCTCTGTAGATGTAGAGCACCCCCTGATTCTAACCTTGTCTCTGTAGACGTAAAGCACCCCCTGATTCTAACCTTGTATCTGTAGACGTAAAGCACCCCCTGATTCTAACCTTGTCTCTGTAGACGTAAAGCACCCCCTGATTCTAACCTTGTCTCTTAGACGTAAAGCACCCCCTGATTCTAACCTTGTCTCTGTAGATGTAGAGCACCCCTGATTCTAACCTTGTCTCTGTAGATGTAGAGCACCCCCTGATTCTAACCTTGTCTCTGTAGATGTAAAGCACCCCCTGATTCTAACCTTGTCTCTGTAGACGTAAAGCACCCCCTGATTCTAACCTTGTCTCTGTAGACGTAAAACACCCCCTGATTCTAACCTTGTCTCTGTAGACGTAAAGCACCCCCTGATTCTAACCTTGTCTCTGTAGACGTAAAGCACCCCCTGATTCTAACCTTGTCTCTGTAGACGTAAAACACCCCCTGATTCTAACCTTGTCTCTGTAGACGTAAAGCACCCCTGATTCTAACCTTGTCTCTGTAGATGTAGAGCACCCCCTGATTCTAACCTTGTCTCTGTAGACGTAAAGCACCCCCTGATTCTAACCTTGTCTCTGTAGACGTAAAGCACCCCTTGATTCTAACCTTGTCTCTTAGACGTAAAGCACCCCCTGATTCTAACCTTGTCTCTGTAGATGTAGAGCACCCCCTGATTCTAACCTTGTCTCTGTAGACGTAAAGCACCCCCTGATTCTAACCTTGTCTCTGTAGACGTAAAACACCCCCTGATTCTAACCTTGTCTCTGTAGACGTAAAACACCCCTGATTCTAACCTTGTCTCTGTAGACGTAAAGCACCCCCTGATTCTAACCTTGTCTCTGTAGACGTAAAGCACCCCCTGATTCTAACCTTGTCTCTGTAGACGTAAAGCACCCCCTGATTCTAACCTTGTCTCTGTAGACGTAAAGCACCCCCTGATTCTAACCTTGTCTCTGTAGACATAAAGCACCCCCTGATTCTAACCTTGTCTCTGTAGACGTAAAGCACCCCCTGATTCTAACCTTGTCTCTGTAGACGTAAAGCACCCCCTGATTCTAACCTTGTCTCTGTAGATGTAAAGCACCCCCTGATTCTAACCTTGTCTCTGTAGACGTAGAGCACCCCCTGATTCTAACCTTGTCTCTGTAGATGTAAAGCACCCCTTGATTCTAACCTTGTCTCTGTAGACGTAAAGCACCCCCTGATTCTAACCTTGTCTCTGTAGACGTAAAGCACCCCCTGATTCTAACCTTGTCTCTGTAGACGTAAAGCACCCCCTGATTCTAACCGTGTCTCTGTAGATGTAAAGCACCCCCTGATTCTAACCTTGTCTCTGTAGATGTAAAGCACCCCCTGATTCTAACCTTGTCTCTGTAGACGTAAAGCACCCCCTGATTCTAACCTTGTCTCTGTAGACGTAAAGCACCCCTGATTCTAACCTTGTCTCTGTAGACGTAAAGCACCCCCTGATTCTAACCGTGTCTCTGTAGATGTAAAGCACCCCCTGATTCTAACCTTGTCTCTGTAGATGTAAAGCACCCCCTGATTCTAACCTTGTCTCTGTAGACGTAGAGCACCCCCTGATTCTAACCTTGTCTCTGTAGATGTAAAGCACCCCCTGATTCTAACCTTGTCTCTGTAGACGTAAAGCACCCCCTGATTCTAACCTTGTCTCTGTAGACGTAAAGCACCCCCTGATTCTAACCTTGTCTCTGTAGACGTAAAGCACCCCCTGATTCTAACCGTGTCTCTGTAGATGTAAAGCACCCCCTGATTCTAACCTTGTCTCTGTAGATGTAAAGCACCCCCTGATTCTAACCTTGTCTCTGTAGACGTAAAGCACCCCCTGATTCTAACCTTGTCTCTGTAGACGTAAAGCACCCCCTGATTCTAACCTTGTCTCTGTAGACGTAAAGCACCCCCTGATTCTAACCGTGTCTCTGTAGATGTAAAGCACCCCCTGATTCTAACCTTGTCTCTGTAGATGTAAAGCACCCCCTGATTCTAACCTTGTCTCTGTAGACGTAAAACACCCCCTGATTCTAACCTTGTCTCTGTAGACGTAAAGCACCCCCTGATTCTAACCGTGTCTCTGTAGACGTAAAACACCGACGGATCCCCCTGCTGTTCTTCGCCAACAAGATGGACGTGAGAGACGCCCTGTCTTCAGTCAAGGTCTCCCAGCTCCTCTGTCTGGAGAACATCAAGGACAAGCCCTGGCACATCTGGTAGATTACTGCACCTGTACATAGCCCACCGATAATTTAGCCCAAACAACTACCTCTTTCCCGACTGTATTTAATTTATTTATTTTGCTCCTTTACACCCCATTATTTCTCTCTACTTTGCACATTCTTCCATTGCAAATCTACCATTCCAGTGTTTTACTTGCTATATTGTATTTATTTTGCCACCATGGCCTTTTTTTGCCTTTACCTCCCTTATCTCACCTCATTTGCTCACATCGTATATAGACTTGTTTATACTGTATTATTGACTGTATGTTTGTTTTACTCCATGTGTAACTCTGTGTCGTTGTATGTGTCGAACTGCTTTGCTTTATCCTGGCCAGGTCGCAGTTGTAAATGAGAACTTGTTCTCAACTTGCCAACCTGGTTAAATAAAGGTGAAATATATATAAATACATATAGGTGAAATGAATAAAACATTTAAAAGATAGCTGAGTTATAAAACACCCAGAATCCATCTTGGCACACATTTCACGTTTCTAGACCAGCACCACGACGATTCAGTCCGTTACATTAGATTTCATCGGGTCTGTTTTTTCAGTCCAACCTCCAGAACAGGCCTTTTTGGTTATATGACGAAACGTTGCCTTTTCTAATCGTTGTTGAACCGCTGGTTTTCACTGACCTGCTCTCTTTTGTGTCTGTTTCAGTGCCAGCGATGCTGTAAAAGGAGAAGGTTTACCGGAAGGCGTCGATTGGCTGCAAGGTGCGGCAGACTCTCTCTCTCTCTCGTGGTTTCAGCACCACTAAATGTGTTTGATTTGATTTTTCTCCATAGTTATGTGATATGTAGAAACTAATGGCTTCATTTAAATTTAAATGTAATTATTTCCATTTGACTTCCGTCTGTAGATGAAATGTCACTGTGAGTATTTGACGTCATTAGTGTTTAGTGTAGTAGACTGGCAGTAGAACCCCACAATGAACCTCTAGTCTACGTCATTAGTGTTTAGTGTAGTAGACTGGCAGTAGAACCCCATAATGAACCTTTAGTCCACGTCATTAGTGTAGTAGACTGGCAGTAGAACCTCATAATGAACCTTTAGTCCACGTCATTAGTGTAGTAGACTGGCAGTAGAACCCCATAATGAACCTCTAGTCCACGTCGTTAGTGTTTAGTGTAGTAGACTGGCAGTAGAACCCCATAATGAACCTCTAGTCCACGTCATTAGTGTTTAGTGTAGTAGACTGGCAGTAGAACCCCGTAATGAACCTCTAGTCCACGTCATTAGTGTTTAGTGTAGTAGACTGGCAGTAGAACCCCATAATGAACCTCTAGTCCACGTCATTAGTGTAGTAGACTGGCAGTAGAACCCCATAATGAACCTCTAGTCCACGTCATTAGTGTTTAGTGTATTAGACTGGCAGTAGAACCCCGTAATGAACCTCTCGTCCACGTCATTAGTGTAGTAGACTGGCAGTAGAACCCCATAATGAACCTTTAGTCCACGTCATTAGTGTTTAGTGTAGTAGACTGGCAGTAGAACCCCGTAATGAACCTCTAGTCCACGTCATTAGTGTTTAGTGTAGTAGACTGGCAGTAGAACCCCATAATGAACCTCTAGTCCACGTCATTAGTGTTTAGTGTAGTAGACTGGCAGTAGAACCTCATAATGAACCTTTAGTCCACGTCATTAGTGTTTAGTGTAGTAGACTGGCAGTAGAACCCCGTAATGAACCTCTAGTCCACGTCATTAGTGTTTAGTGTAGTAGACTGGCAGTAGAACCCCGTAATGAACCTCTAGTCCACGTCATTAGTGTTTAGTGTAGTAGACTGGCAGTAGAACCCCTTAATGAACCTCTAGTCCACGTCGTTAGTGTTTAGTGTAGTAGACTGGCAGTAGAACCCCATAATGGACCTCTAGTCCACGTCATTAGTGTAGTAGACTGTCAGTAGAACCCCGTAATGAACCTCTAGTCCACGTCATTAGTGTTTAGTGTAGTAGACTGGCAGTAGAACCCCATAATGAACCTCTAGTCCACGTCATTAGTGTTTAGTGTAGTAGACTGGCAGTAGAACCCCATAATGAACCTCTAGTCCACGTCATTAGTGTTTAGTGTAGTAGACTGGCAGTAGAACCCCATAATGAACCTCTAGTCCACGTCATTAGTGTTTAGTGTAGTAGACTGGCAGTAGAACCTCATAATGAACCTCTAGTCCACGTCATTAGTGTTTAGTGTAGTAGACTGGCAGTAGAACCCCATAATGAACCTCTAGTCCACGTCATTAGTGTTTAGTGTAGTAGACTGGCAGTAGAACCCCTTAATGAACCTCTAGTCCACGTCATTAGTGTTTAGTGTAGTAGACTGGCAGTAGAACCCCATAATGAACCTCTAGTCCACGTCATTAGTGTAGTAGACTGTCAGTAGAACCCCTTAATGAACCTCTAGTCCACGTCATTAGTGTAGTAGACTGGCAGTAGAACCCCATAATGAACCTCTAGTCCACGTCATTAGTGTTTAGTGTAGTAGACTGGCAGTAGAACCCCTTAATGAACCTCTAGTCCACGTCATTAGTGTTTAGTGTAGTAGACTGGCAGTAGAACCCCATAATGAACCTCTAGTCCACGTCATTAGTGTTTAGTGTAGTAGACTGTCAGTAGAACCCCTTAATGAACCTCTAGTCCACGTCATTAGTGTTTAGTGTACTGGCAGTAGAACCCCGTAATGAACCTCTAGTCCACGTCATTAGTGTTTAGTGTAGTAGTCTGGCAGTAGAACCCCGTAATGAACCTCTAGTCCACGTCATTAGTGTTTAGTGTAGTAGACTGGCAGTGGAACCCCGTAATGAACCTCTAGTCCACGTCATTAGTGTAGTAGACTGGCAGTAGAACCCCATAATGAACCTTTAGTCCACGTCATTAGTGTTTAGTGTAGTAGACTGGCAGTAGAACCCCATAATGAACCTTTAGTCCACGTCATTAGTGTTTAGTGTAGTAGACTGGCAGTAGAACCCCGTAATGAACCTCTAGTCCACGTCATTAGTGTTTAGTGTAGTAGACTGGCAGTAGAACCCCATAATGAACCTCTAGTCCACGTCATTAGTGTTTAGTGTAGTAGACTGGCAGTAGAACCTCATAATGAACCTTTAGTCCACGTCATTAGTGTTTAGTGTAGTAGACTGGCAGTAGAACCCCGTAATGAACCTCTAGTCCACGTCATTAGTGTTTAGTGTAGTAGACTGGCAGTAGAACCCCGTAATGAACCTCTAGTCCACGTCATTAGTGTTTAGTGTAGTAGACTGGCAGTAGAACCCCTTAATGAACCTCTAGTCCACGTCGTTAGTGTTTAGTGTAGTAGACTGGCAGTAGAACCCCATAATGAACCTTTAGTCCACGTCATTAGTGTTTAGTGTAGTAGACTGGCAGTAGAACCCCATAATGAACCTCTAGTCCACGTCATTAGTGTTTAGTGTAGTAGACTGGCAGTAGAACCCCTTAATGAACCTCTAGTCCACGTCGTTAGTGTTTAGTGTAGTAGACTGGCAGTAGAACCCCATAATGGACCTCTAGTCCACGTCATTAGTGTAGTAGACTGTCAGTAGAACCCCGTAATGAACCTCTAGTCCACGTCATTAGTGTTTAGTGTAGTAGACTGGCAGTAGAACCCCATAATGAACCTCTAGTCCACGTCATTAGTGTTTAGTGTAGTAGACTGGCAGTAGAACCCCATAATGAACCTCTAGTCCACGTCATTAGTGTTTAGTGTAGTAGACTGGCAGTAGAACCCCATAATGAACCTCTAGTCCACGTCATTAGTGTTTAGTGTAGTAGACTGGCAGTAGAACCTCATAATGAACCTCTAGTCCACGTCATTAGTGTTTAGTGTAGTAGACTGGCAGTAGAACCCCATAATGAACCTCTAGTCCACATCATTAGTGTTTAGTGTAGTAGACTGGCAGTAGAACCCCATAATGAACCTCTAGTCCACGTCATTAGTGTAGTAGACTGTCAGTAGAACCCCTTAATGAACCTCTAGTCCACGTCATTAGTGTAGTAGACTGGCAGTAGAACCCCATAATGAACCTCTAGTCCATGTCATTAGTGTTTAGTGTAGTAGACTGGCAGTAGAACCCCTTAATGAACCTCTAGTCCACGTCATTAGTGTTTAGTGTAGTAGACTGGCAGTAGAACCCCATAATGAACCTCTAGTCCACGTCATTAGTGTTTAGTGTAGTAGACTGTCAGTAGAACCCCTTAATGAACCTCTAGTCCACGTCATTAGTGTTTAGTGTAGTAGACTGGCAGTAGAACCCCGTAATGAACCTCTAGTCCACGTCATTAGTGTTTAGTGTAGTAGACTGGCAGTAGAACCCCTTAATGAACCTCTAGTCCACGTCGTTAGTGTTTAGTGTAGTAGACTGGCAGTAGAACCCCATAATGGACCTCTAGTCCACGTCATTAGTGTAGTAGACTGGCAGTAGAACCCCGTAATGAACCTCTAGTCCACGTCATTAGTGTTTAGTGTAGTAGTCTGGCAGTAGAACCCCGTAATGAACCTCTAGTCCACGTCATTAGTGTTTAGTGTAGTAGACTGGCAGTGGAACCCCGTAATGAACCTCTAGTCCACGTCATTAGTGTAGTAGACTGGCAGTAGAACCCCATAATGAACCTTTAGTCCACGTCATTAGTGTAGTAGACTGGCAGTAGAACCCCGTAATGAACCTCTAGTCCACGTCATTAGTGTTTAGTGTAGTAGTCTGGCAGTAGAACCCCGTAATGAACCTCTAGTCCACGTCATTAGTGTAGTAGACTGGCAGTAGAACCCATAATGAACCTCTAGTCCACGTCATTAGTGTAGTAGACTGTCAGTAGAACCCCTTAATGAACCTCTAGTCCACGTCATTAGTGTTTAGTGTAGTAGACTGGCAGTAGAACCCCTTAATGAACCTCTAGTCCACGTCATTAGTGTTTAGTGTAGTAGACTGGCAGTAGAACCCCATAATGAACCTCTAGTCCACGTCATTAGTGTTTAGTGTAGTAGTCTGGCAGTAGAACCCCATAATAAACCTCTAGTCCACGTCATTAGTGTTTAGTGTAGTAGACTGGCAGTAGAACCCCTTAATGAACCTCTAGTCCACGTCGTTAGTGTTTAGTGTAGTAGACTGGCAGTAGAACCCCTTAATGAACCTCTAGTCCACGTCATTAGTGTAGTAGACTGGCAGTAGAACCCCATAATGAACCTCTAGTCCACGTCATTAGTGTTTAGTGTAGTAGACTGGCAGTAGAACCCCGTAATGAACCTCTAGTCCACGTCATTAGTGTTTTGTGTAGTAGACTGGCAGTAGAACCCCGTAATGAACCTCTAGTCCACGTCATTCCAGTCATCTGCCTTGGTCACCTTTCTCCCTCTGTCACGTGTCTCTAGATCTCTATAAACCTTCCACTGTTCATAGCTCTTCTTATGACCTCTTATAACCCTCCCCTTCTTAGAGAACAATTTGAGATCTGAATTTTCCTCCGTTTGTTGTTTTAATCCAGATCAAATTAGAACGATGAGAACCTGAGAGGTTGAGAGAACGACGACGCGACGTGGAGGGGGGTGAGGAGGGGGGGAATGCCATCGTCTGTTTGTCGTCATGGCAACACTGGAGTCCCTCGGGCGTTGACCCCCCCAATGGTGTAAATTCTCAACATGACTCCTACCACCACCCAACCACACACACACACACATGCCTCAGAAGAGTTGGAGCCAGCTATGACCTTCCGACCTTTAAAGATCAGCCAGTCTGGATGGAGGACGAGCCTTTCCAACGGTCCCTGGAAATAGTCTTTTCTCCAGATAAATCACTCATCTTCCCCCCAGTTTCTCTTTTCACCCTCATTTCAAATGACCCACTCCCAATAAACCAGTTTGAAATTGAGTTTTGTTTTGGACTGATATTCTACAGTAATGTTTTGGACTGATATTCTACAGTAATGTTATGGACTGATATTCTACAGTAATGTTATGGACTGATATATTACAGTAATGTTATGGACTGATATTCTACAGTAATGTTTTGGACTGATATTCTACAGTAATGTTTTGGACTGATATTCTACAGTAATGTTTTGGACTGATATATTACAGTAATGTTTTGGACTGATATATTACAGTAATGTTTTGGACTGATATATTACAGTAATGTTTTGGAGTGATATATTCCAGTAATGTTTTGGACTGATATTCTACAGTAATGTTTTGGACTGATATATTACAGTAATGTTTTGGACTGATATATTACAGTAATGTTTTGGACTGATATTCTACAGTAATGTTTTGGACTGATATATTACAGTAATGTTTTGGACTGATATATTACAGTAATGTTTTGGACTGATATTCTACAGTAATGTTTTGGACTGATATATTACAGTAATGTTTTGGACTGATATATTACAGTAATGTTTTGGACTGATATTCTACAGTAATGTTTTGGACTGATATATTACAGTAATGTTTTGGACTGATATTCTACAGTAATGTTTTGGACTGATATATTACAGTAATGTTTTGGACTGATATATTACAGTAATGTTTTGGACTGATATTCTACAGTAATGTTTTGGACTGATATATTACAGTAATGTTTTGGACTGATATATTACAGTAATGTTTTGGACTGATATTCTACAGTAATGTTTTGGACTGATATATTACAGTAATGTTTTGGACTGATATATTACAGTAATGTTTTGGACTGATATTCTACAGTAATGTTTTGGACTGATATATTACAGTAATGTTTTGGACTGATATATTACAGTAATGTTTTGGACTGATATATTACAGTAATGTTTTGGACTGATATATTACAGTAATGTTTTGGACTGATATTCTACAGTAATGTTTTGGACTGATATTCTACAGTAATGTTTTGGACTAATATTCTACAGTAATGTTATGGACTTCATTTTTACAGTAATGCCTACTTGGTACTCTCAAAACACTAGTTTAATATGTCATGTTCATGTTGGATTCTCCTGGTAATGAACCGCAAACAACCAGCGGGGAAACTATGTATTGAATAACAACGATTGTATACTGTAAATGTTTGTGGGTTTAAATATACCGTGTGTTTTTGGTGTAGCTTAGCGTTTGCCAGGCTCATAGCATGACAACAGGAATAATAGGATTTGTGTAATTCTTCATCAAAATTATATTTTTTCGCTGCTCTGGCCCCCCAATGGTGGAACAAACTCCCTCACGACGCCAGGACAGCAGAGTCTATCACCACCTTCCGGAGACACCTGAAACCCCACCTCTTCAAGGAATACCTAGGATAGGATAAGTAATCCTTCTCACCCCCCCTTAAATGATTTAGATGCACTATTGTAAGTGGCTGTTCCACTGGATGTCAGAAGGTGAATTCACCAATTTGTAAGTCGCTCTGGATAAGAGCATCTGCTAAATGACTTAAATGTAATGTAAAATGTAATGTTATACTACAGATCATATGACTCAAATGGTTGTACATTTAGACGTTGACAGACACTTCAGGATAAAAAGGCCCAAGAAGTTGTAAAATACGAAAACTCAAGACCCACAAGATTTATCACATCACACCTATGAATTAGTCCTTATTTATCTAATGTGGATGTAGAGTTTCTCTTCTCCAACTGAGTCTTTACGTTGTGTTTCCAACGGTTCTGAGATGTCCATTTATTTGCCTTGTACTTTTGAAGGTATGAGCAGAATTTGTGTGTATTTGACTGTGTTGTATCTGGTGAGGACAGATGGTATGTGTTGTCTGAGTATTAGTCTTCTACATGTTGTAAACAACAATGTTTTATTGATCTACCTTCTGTGATACATGGGAGAATGATAGATTAAATAAATGTAGTCTCTCTGTCTGTCTGTCTCTCTGTCTCTCTGTCTGTCTTTCTCCCTGTCTGTCTGTCTGTCTCTCTGTCTCTGTCTGTCTTTCTCTGTCTCTCTGTCTGTCTCTCTGTCTCTGTCTGTCTTTCATTCTGTCTCTCTGTCTGTCTTTCTCTGTCTCTCTGTCTGTCTCTGTCTGTCTCTCTCTCTGTCTCTCTCTCTGTCTGTCTGTCTCTCTGTCTCTGTCTGTCTTTCTCTGTCTGTCTCTCTGTCTCTCTGTCTGTCTTTCTCTCTGTCTGTCTGTCTCTCTCTCTGTCTGTCTCTCTCTCTGTCTCTCTCTCTCTCTGTCTCTCTCTCTGTCTCTCTCTCTGTCTCTCTCTGTCTCTCTCTTACTCTCTCTCTCAATTCAATTGACTTTATTGACATGACAAGTTCATTATTACTTACATTGTCAAAGTATACATATATAAACATAAAAATATTTATATATGAATAAATGGTGGGACCAACAGCAATAATAATAGTAGTAGTGGACATGGGATTACCATTCAACAACAACAACAATATTAATGAGAACAACAATACATTAAAGCAGTGGTAGTAGACCAGTGTCAACATGACTGAGAAGACACATGACCTGGTAGTAGACCAGTGTCAACATGACTGAGAAGACACATGACCTGGTAGTAGACCAGTGTCAACATGACTGAGAAGACACATGACCTGGTAGTAGACCAGTGTCAACATGACTGAGAAGACACATGACCTGGTAGTAGACCAGTGTCAACATGACTGAGAAGACACATGACCTGGTAGTAGACCAGTGTCAACCAGACTGAGAAGACACATGACCTGGTAGTAGACCAGTGTCAACATGACTGAGAAGACACATGACCTGGTATGAAAGACAAAAACAAGATGGGAAATATTATCGACTGCACTTTTCACTGGCTGTCCAGTCCAGTCTTCATCTTTTATAGTTCCAAATTCTTTTGTATTGAATTATAATTTTGGGAAATAAATGGTGTCTTAGGTCTGAGTATTTGTCACAGTGTAATAGGAAATGCAGCTCTGTCTCTACCTCGCCCTTCTCTCCTTCTCTCTGTCCCTCTTTCCCTCTCTGTCTCTTTCTCTCTGTCTCTCTCTCTCGAAACACTCTCTCAGTACTCCGTCCCTAGGTGACCTGGGGCCTGTAACTCATCCCTTCCTCACTCCACTCCTCCTCCCCTCACTCCTCTCCTACCTCCTCCTCGCTCTCTCTTCTCTCAGGGTTATTCCTGCACCTTTTGTGCTCCTCAATCAGTTCTAATGGATCCTCTGGCTCCGTCTCAGATCAGTCCTCCCTCCCTCCTCTGGCTCCATCTCATATCAGTCCTCCCTCCTCTGGCTCCATCTCATATCAGTCCTCCCTCCCTCCTCTGGCTCCGTCTCAGATCAGTCCTCCCTCCTCTGGCTCCGTCTCAGATCAGTCCTCCCTCCCTCCTCTGGCTCCATCTCATATCAGTCCTCCCTCCCTCCTCTGGCTCCATCTCATATCAGTCCTCCCTCCTCTGGCTCTATCTCATATCAGTCCTCTCTCCTCTGGCTCCGTCTCAGATCAGTCCTCTCTCCTCTGGCTCCGTCTCAGATCAGTCCTCCCTCCTCTGGCTCCGTCTCAGATCAGTCCTCTCTCCTCTGGCTCCATGTCATATCAGTCCTCCCTCCCTCCTCTGGCTGGCTCCGTCTCATATCAGTCCTCCCTCCCTCCTCTGGCTCCGTCTCAGATCAGTCCTCCCTCCTCTGGCTCCGTCTCAGATCAGTCCTCCCTCCTCTGGCTCCGTCTCATATCAGTCCTCCCTCCCTCCTCTGGCTCCGTCTCAGATCAGTCCTCCCTCCCTCCTCTGGCTCCGTCTCAGATCAGTCCTCCCTCCTCTGGCTCCGTCTCATATCAGTCCTCCCTCCTCTGGCTCTATCTCAGATCAGTCCTCCCTCCTCTGGCTCCGTCTCAGATCAGTCCTCCCTCCTCTGGCTCCATCTCAGATCAGTCCTCCCTCCTCTCGCTCCATCTCAGATCAGTCCTCCCTCCTCTCGCTCCATCTCAGATCAGTCCTCCCTCCTCTGGCTCCGTCTCATATCAGTCCTCCCTCCCTCCTCTGGCTCCATCTCATATCAGTCCTCCCTCCTCTGGCTCAGTCTCATATCAGTCCTCCCTCCCTCCTCTGGCTCCATCTCATATCAGTCCTCCCTCCCTCCTCTGGCTCCATCTCAGATCAGTCCTCCCTCCTCTGGCTCCATCTCAGATCAGTCCTCCCTCCTCTCGCTCCATCTCATATCAGTCCTCCCTCCCTCCTCTGGCTCCATCTCAGATCAGTCCTCCCTCTGGCTCCGTCTCAGATCAGTCCTCCCTCCTCTGGCTCTGTCTCAGATCAGTCCTCCCTCCTCTGGCTCCATCTCATATCAGTCCTCCCTCCCTCCTCTGGCTCCATCTCATATCAGTCCTCCCTCCTTTGGCTCCGCCTCAGATCAGTCCTCCCTCCTCTGGCTCCGTCTCATATCAGTCCTCCCTCCCTGTTAGAGAGGTTAAAGACACTGAGACACTTCCGGGGAGAGGAGAACGAGGAAAGGAGAGTGCGAGGGGGGGGGAGAGAGGGAAGTGGAGAGCAAAATGAGGATGACGTGCATTTTGATGAAGTAGGTACAATGACCCTCGTAACGTTGTCTTCCTGACGTCATCGTCTTCTGTTTCCTCTCTCTGCGTTCCCTGTCGCCGTCCAATCAAACGGAAACTTCTGTTGGTTGGTTTTCATACTGCTCCACCCCAAATACTGTTACCTTGTATCATGGATGGGAAAAATACATGTTTTACTACAGTGTAGTGTCCTGGGGGGGAATTAGTATTCTAGAATAGGATGGTAGAGGGGTTAGGGTATTGTAGGGGGTAGAGGGGGTTAGGGTATTGTAGAGTAGGGGGGTAGAGGGGGTTAGGGTATTGTAGAGTAGGGGGGTAGAGGGGGTTAGGGTATTGTAGGGGGTAGAAGGGGTTAGGGTATTGTAGAGTAGGGGGGTAGAGGGGGTTAGGGTATTGTAGGGGGTAGAGGGGTTAGGGTATTGTAGAGTAGGGAGGTAGAGGGGGTTAGGGTATTGTAGAGTAGGGAGGTAGAGGGGGTTAGGGTATTGTAGAGTATGAGGGTAGAGGGGGTTAGGCTATTGTAGAGTAGGAGGATAGAGGGGGTTAGGGTATTGTAGAGTAGCGAGGTAGAGGGGTTTAGGGTATTGTAGAGTAGGAGGGTAGAGGGGGTTAGGGTATTGTAGAGTAGGGAGGTAGAGGGGGTTAGGGTATTGTAGAGTAGGGAGGTAGAGGGGGTTAGGGTATGGTAGAGTAGGGGGGTAGAGGGGGTTAGGGTATTGTAGAGTAGGGGGGTAGAGGGGGTTAGGGTATTGTAGAGTAGGGGGTAGAGGGGGTTAGGGTATTGTAGAGTAGGGAGGTAGAGGGGGTTAGGGTATTGTAGAGTAGGGGGGTAGAGGGGGTTAGGGTATTGTAGAGTAGGGGGGTAGAGGGGGTTAGGGTATTGTAGAGTAGGAGGGTAGAGGGGGTTAGGGTATTGTAGAGTAGGGAGGTAGAGGGGGTTAGGGTATGGTATTGTAGGGGGGTAGAGAGGGTTAGGGTATTGTAGAGTAGGGAGGTAAAGGGGGTTAGGGTAGTGTAGAGTAGAGTAGGGAGGTAGAGGGGGTTAGGGTATTGTAGAGTATGGAGGTAGAGGGGGTTAGGGTATTGTAGGGGGTAGAGGGGGTTAGGGTATTGTAGAGTAGGGAGGTAGAGGGGGTTAGGGTATAGTAGAGTAGGGGGTAGAGGGGGTTAGGGTATTGTAGAGTAGGGGGGTAGAGGAGGGTAGGGTATTGTAGAGTAGGGGGGTAGAGGGGTCAGGGTATTGTAGAGCAGAGGGGATAGGGTATTGTAGAGTAGGGAGGTAGAGGGGATTTAGGGTCTTGTAGAGTAGGGAGGTAGAGGGGGTTTAGGGTATTGTAGAGTAGGAGGTAGAGGGGGTTAGGGTATTGTAGAGTAGGGAGGTAGAGGGGATTTAGGGTCTTGTAGAGTAGGGAGGTAGAGGGGGTTTAGGGTATTGTAGAGTAGGAGGTAGAGGGGGTTAGGGTATTGTAGAGTAGGGAGGTAGAGGGGTATAGGGTATTGTAGAGTAGAGTAGGAGGGTAGAGGGGGTTAGGGTATTGTAGAGTAGGGGGTAGAGGGGGTTATGGTATTGTAGAGTAGAGTAGGGAGGTAGAGGGGGATAGGGTATTGTAGAGTAGGGAGGTAGAGGGGGTTAGGGTATTGTAGAGTAGGAGGGTAGGGGGGATAGGGTATTGTAGAGTAGGGGGTAGAGGGGGTTAGGGTATTGTAGAGTAGGGGGTAGAGGGGGTTAGGGTATTGAAGAGTAGGGGGTAGAGGGGGTTATGGTATTGTAGAGTAGGAGGGTAGAGGGGGATAGGTTATTGTAGAGTAGGAGGGTAGAGGGGGATAGGGTATTGTAGAGTAGGGAGGTAGAGGGTGTTAGGGTATTGTAGAGTAGGGAGGTAGAGGGTGTTAGGGTATGGTAGAGTAGGGAGGTAGAGGGGGTTAGGGTATGGTAGAGTAGGGAGGTAGAGGGTGTTAGGGTATGGTAGAGTAGGGAGGTAGAGGGGGTTAGGGTATGGTAGAGTAGGGAGGTAGAGGGTGTTAGGGTATTGTAGAGTAGGGAGGTAGGGGGTTAGGGTATGGTAGAGTAGGGAGGTAGAGGGTGTTAGGGTATGGTAGAGTAGGGAGGTAGAGGGGGTTAGGGTATGGTAGAGTCGGGAGGTAGAGGGTGTTAGGGTATTGTAGAGTAGGGAGGTAGAGGGTGTTAGGGTATGGTAGAGTAGGGAGGTAGAGGGGGTTAGGGTATGGTAGAGTAGGGAGGTAGAGGGTGTTAGGGTATGGTAGAGTAGGGAGGTAGAGGGGGTTAGGGTATGGTAGAGTAGGGAGTTAGAGGGTGTTAGGGTATGGTAGAGTAGGGAGGTAGAGGGGGTTAGGGTATGGTAGAGTAGGGAGGTAGAGGGTGTTAGGGTATTGTAGAGTAGGGAGGTAGAGGGTGTTAGGGTATGGTAGAGTAGGGAGGTAGAGGGGGTTAGGGTATTGTAGAGTAGAGGTGGTTGGGGTATTGTAGAGTAGAGGGGGTTAGGGTATTGTAGAGTAGGGAGGTAGAGGGGATTAGGGTATTGTAGATTAGGGGGGTATAGGGGGTTAGGGTATTGTAGAGTAGGGGGGTAGAGGAGGGTAGGGTATTGTAGAGTAGGGGGGTAGAGGGGTCAGGGTATTGTAGAGCAGAGGGGATAGGGTATTGTAGAGTAGGGAGGTAGAGGGGATTTAGGGTCTTGTAGAGTAGGGAGGTAGAGGGGGTTTAGGGTATTGTAGAGTAGGAGGTAGAGGGGGTTAGGGTATTGTAGAGTAGGGAGGTAGAGGGGATTTAGGGTCTTGTAGAGTAGGGAGGTAGAGGGGGTTTAGGGTATTGTAGAGTAGGAGGTAGAGGGGGTTAGGGTATTGTAGAGTAGGGAGGTAGAGGGGTATAGGGTATTGTAGAGTAGAGTAGGAGGGTAGAGGGGGTTAGGGTATTGTAGTGTAGGGGGTAGAGGGGGTTATGGTATTGTAGAGTAGAGTAGGGAGGTAGAGGGGGATAGGGTATTGTAGAGTAGGGAGGTAGAGGGGGTTAGGGTATTGTAGAGTAGGAGGGTAGGGGGGATAGGGTATTGTAGAGTAGGGGGTAGAGGGGGTTAGGGTATTGTAGAGTAGGGGGTAGAGGGGGTTAGGGTATTGAAGAGTAGGGGGGTAGAGGGGGTTATGGTATTGTAGAGTAGGAGGGTAGAGGGGGATAGGTTATTGTAGAGTAGGAGGGTAGAGGGGGATAGGGTATTGTAGAGTAGGGAGGTAGAGGGTGGTAGGGTATTGTAGAGTAGGGAGGTAGAGGGTGTTAGGGTATGGTAGAGTAGGGAGGTAGAGGGGGTTAGGGTATGGTAGAGTAGGGAGGTAGAGGGTGTTAGGGTATGGTAGAGTAGGGAGGTAGAGGGGGTTAGGGTATGGTAGAGTAGGGAGGTAGAGGGTGTTTGGGTATTGTAGAGTAGGTAGGTAGAGGGGGTTAGGGTATGGTAGAGTAGGGAGGTAGAGGGTGTTAGGGTATGGTAGAGTAGGGAGGTAGAGGGGGTTAGGGTATGGTAGAGTAGGGAGGTAGAGGGGGTTAGGGTATGGTAGAGTAGGGAGGTAGAGGGTGTTAGGGTATGGTAGAGTAGGGAGGTAGAGGGGGTTAGGGTATGGTAGAGTAGGGAGTTAGAGGGTGTTAGGGTATGGTAGAGTAGGGAGGTAGAGGGGGTTAGGGTATGGTAGAGTAGGGAGGTAGAGGGGGTTAGGGTATGGTAGAGTAGGGAGGTAGAGGGTGTTAGGGTATGGTAGAGTAGGGATGTAGAGGGGGTTAGGGTATGGTAGAGTAGGGAGTTAGAGGGTGTTAGGGTATGGTAGAGTAGGGAGGTAGAGGGGGTTAGGGTATGGTAGAGTAGGGAGGTAGAGGGGGTTAGGGTATTGTAGAGTAGGGAGGTAGAGGGTGTTAGGGTATGGTAGAGTAGGGAGGTAGAGGGGGTTAGGGTATTGTAGAGTAGGGGGGTAGAAGGGGTTAGAGTATTGTAGAGTAGGAGGGTAGAGTGGGTTAGGGTATGGTAGAGTAGGGAGGTAGAGGGGGTTAGGGTATGGTAGAGTAGAGTAGGGAGGTAGAGGGTGTTAGGGTATGGTAGAGTAGGGAGGTAGAGGGGGTTAGGGTATGGTAGAGTAGGGAGGTAGAGGGGGTTAGGGTATTGTAGAGCAGGGAGGTAGAGGGGGTTAGGGTATGGTAGAGTAGGGAGGTAGAGGGTGTTAGGGTATGGTAGAGTAGGGAGGTAGAGGGGGTTAGGGTATGGTAGAGTAGGGAGGTAGAGGGGGTTAGGGTATGGTAGAGCAGGGAGGTAGAGGGGGTTAGGGTATGGTAGAGTAGGGAGGTAGAGGGGGTTAGGGTATGGTAGAGTAGGGAGGTAGAGGGGGTTAGGGTATGGTAGAGCAGGGAGGTAGAGGGGGTTAGGGTATGGTAGAGTAGGGAGGTAGAGGGGGTTAGGGTATGGTAGAGTAGGGAGGTAGAGGGGGTTAGGGTATGGTAGAGTAGGGAGGTAGAGGGGGGTTAGGGTATGGTAGAGCAGGGAGGTAGAGGGGGTTAGGGTATGGTAGAGTAGGGAGGTAGAGGGGGTTAGGGTATGGTAGAGTAGGGAGGTAGAGGGGGTGTGAAATATATTGTGAATAACCCAAAATGTTGTATTTTCATCTGTTTCAAGCTGGTCTAGAAAACTGAAAGAAAAAGGAGCCAAAAAAAGGAAGCTTCAGAACGGCAAGCATAGAAATAGCACACATAGAACAGATGTGCCCCTTCTTAGACTTCCAATGAGAATGACAGATCTAGAGAATCTATAATATCTATACTACCTATACTGAGAACCCTAGAGAATCCCCTTCTTAGACTTCCAATGAGAATGACAGATCTAGAATTCACATTTCTTTGTGAATTTGGCCCGATTCTTCCAAAAAGTTCCATATTGCATCTTTAATATTTAACAACAAAAAATATGTATATTTATTTATTGTACTTCGGGACGTACTTTGCCTCTATAACCACTAATCCTCACTCCCTCCCAAGGAGTGGACTAAGGAGTGAACTTCGCTGTACTGTATGCTGACCCCTATACTGAGGACCCTAGAGAATCCCCCTATTCTGAGGACCCTAGAGTATCCCCCTATACTGAGGACCCTACAGAATCCCCCTATTCTGAGGACCCTAGAGAATCCCCCTATACTGAGGACCCTAGAGAATCCCCCTATTCCGAGGACCCTAGAGGACCCTAGAGAATCCCCCTATTCTGAGGACCCTAGAGAATCCCCCTATACTGAGGACCCTAGAGAATCCCCCTATACTGAGGACCCTAGAGAATCCTAGAGAATCCCCCTATTCTGAGGACCCTAGAGAATCCCCCTATACTGAGGACCCTAGAGAATCCTAGAGAATCCCCCTATACTGAGGACCCTAGAGAATCCCCCTATTCTGAGGACCCTAGAGAATCCCCCTATACTGAGGACCCTAGAGAATCCCCCTATTCTGAGGACCCTAAAGGATCCTAGAGAATCCCCCTATTCTGAGGACCCTAGAGAATCCCCCTATACTGAGGACCCTAGAGAATCCCCCTATACTGAGGACCCCAGAGAATCCCCCTATACTGAGGACCCCAGAGAATCCCCCTATACTGAGGACCCTAAAGAATCCCCCTATACTGAGGACCCTAGAGAATCCCCCTATACCGAGGACCCTAGAGAATCCCCCTATACTGAGGACCCTAGAGGACCCTAGAGAATCCCCCTATACTGAGGACCCTAGAGAATCCCCCTATACTGAGGACCCTAGAGAATCCCTCTATACTGAGGACCCCAGAGAATCCCCCTATACTGAGGACCCTAGAGAATCCCCCTATACTGAGGACCCTAGAGGACCCTAGAGAATCCCCCTATACTGAGGACCCCAGAGAATCCCCCTATACTGAGGACCCTAGAGGACCCTAGAGAATCCCCCTATTCTGAGGACCCTAGAGAATCCCCCTATACTGAGGACCCCAGAGAATCCCCCTATACTGAGGACCCTAGAGAATCCCCCTATACTGAGGACCCTAGAGGACCCCCTATTCTGAGGACCCTAGAGAATCCCCCTATACTGAGGACCCCAGAGAATCCCCCTATTCTGAGGACCCTAGAGAATCCCCCTATACTGAGGACCCTAGAGGACCCTAGAGAATCCTCCTATACTGAGGACCCTAGAGAATCCCCCTATACTGAGGACCCCAGAGAATCCCCCTATACTGAGGACCCTAGAGGACACTAGAGAATCCCCCTATTCTGAGGACCCTAGAGAATCCCCCTATACTGAGGACCCTAGAGGACACTAGAGAATCCCCCTATTCT
>NW_027003283.1:62500-100000 GCF_036934945.1 Oncorhynchus masou masou
TCTCTCACCCTCCCTGCCTCTCTCCCTCCCTGTCTCTCTCTCCCTCCCTGTCTCTCTCACTCTCTGTCTCTCTCCCCCTCCCTGTCTCTCTCACCCTCCCTGCCTCTCTCCCTCCCTGTCTCTCTCTCCCTCCCTGTCTCTCTCACTCTCTGTCTCTCTCTCCCTCCCCATCTCTCTCTCCCTCCCTGCCTCTCTCTCCCTCCCTGCCTCTCTCTCCCTCCCTGCCTCTCTCCTTACCTGTCTCTCTCTCCCTCCCTGCATTTCCCTCTCTCCCTGCCCTTCTCTCTCTTCCTGCCTCTCTCTCCCTCTCTCTCTCTCCCTCCCTACCTCTCTCCCTCCCTGCCTCTCTCCCCCTCCCTGTCACTCTCTCCCCCTCCCTGTCTCTCTCTTCCTCCCTCTCTCTCTCCCTCCCTGTCTCTCTCTCCCTCTCTGTCTCTCTCTCCCTCACCGTCTCTCCCTCCCTCCCTCTCTCTCCCTCCCTGTCTCTCTCTCACTGTCTCTCTCTCCCTCCCTGCCTCTCTCCCTACCTGTCTCTCTCTCCCTCCCTGCATTTCTCTCTCCCCCTGCTCTTCTCTCTCTTCCTGCCTCTCTCTCCCTCCCTCTCTCTCCCTCCCTGTCTCTCTCTCACTGTCTCTCTCTCCCTCCCTGCCTCTCTCCCTACCTGTCTCTCTCTCCCTCCCTGCATTTCTCTCTCCCCCTGCTCTTCTCTCTCTTCCTGCCTCTCTCTCCCTCCCTGGCTCTCTCCCTCCCTGCCTCTCTCTCCCTCCCTGTCTCTCTGTCCCTCCCTGCCTCTCTCCCCCTCCCTGTTTCTCTCCCTGCCTGCCTCTCTCCCTCCCTGTCTCTCTCTCCCTCCCTGTCTCTCTCCCCCTCCCTGCCTCCACTGACTGTATTGTTCACTTTATCATCTTGTTCACTTTATCATCTTGTTCACTTTATCATCTTGTTCACTTAATATAATAAATATAATAATATATCCCATTTAGCAGACGCTTTTGTCCAAAGCGACTTACAAGTCGGCTGGGGCCACTACTTTTACATATGGGTGGTCCCAGCGGGAATCGAACCCACGACGCTTGGCGTTGCAAGCGCCATGCTCTACCGACTGAGCCACACAGGACCCACTTTATCTTGTTCACTTTATCATCTTGTTCACTTTATCATATTGTTCACTTTATCATCTTGTTCACTTTATCATATTGTTCACTTTATCATATTGTTCACTTTATCACATTGTTCACTTTATCATCTTGTTCACTTTATCATATTGTTCACTTTATCATCTTGTTCACAAACTATACTGTTTGTTTTATTATCTTGTTCACTTTATCATCTTGTATCTTTCACAGTCTTGGAATTGAATAGTTCCAGTGAATACCAGGGCTCTGCTCTGGGGTAGATCAGACTTGTTGTGACAGTTTGCAGCCCTGACGGGGTCCTGGGATGGAACCAGGGGGGTCACAGAGGTGGTATGGGGGGGGGCATCCATACAGTGTCATGTCAAGTCCCCGTCTCAGACTCGACAGCCAACCCCCCCTCCTCTCCTAAAGCCTGCCCTTCCCCAAACACCCCCTGTCAGAAAGAGTCCTGCAATGGGACTCGCAGGGGAGGGGTTTGAAGAAAAGAAAACACAACTGGTAATAGATGTGACAGTCCTGCTCTGTTCGTTACCCAACTGTTTCGTCCCATCAAAACATCTCTGTCTCAACACAATAACCAAGGGAAGGAGAAGAGGAAAGGAAGCCATATCAGGCTATTGAGACATGTCCCTGAGTCTTCTACCCAGAGATATGAGATGTCTCTGCTACATTAGGAGATGAGGAAAGGATGCCATATCAGACTATTGAGACATGTCCCTGAGTCTTCTACCCAGAGATGTGAGATGTCTCTGCTACATTAGGAGACGAGGAAAGGAAGCCATATCAGACTATTGAGACATGTCCCTGAGTCTTCTACCCAGAGATGTGAGATGTCTCTGCTACATTAGGAGGTTAGGAAAGGAAGCCATATCAGACTATTGAGACATGTCCCTGAGTCTTCTACCCAGAGATGTGAGATGTCTCTGCTACATTAGGAGGTTAGGAAAGGAAGCCATATCAGACTATTGAGACATGTCCCTGAGTCTTCTACCCAGAGATGTGAGATGTCTCTGCTACATTAGGAGATGAGGAAAGGATGCCATATCAGACTATTGAGACATGTCCCTGAGTCTTCTACCCAGAGATGTGAGATGTCTCTGCTACATTAGGAGATGAGGAAAGGATGCCATATCAGACTATTGAGACATGTCCCTGAGTCTTCTACCCAGAGATGTGAGATGTCTCTGCTACATTAGGAGGTTAGGAAAGGAAACCATATCAGACTATTGAGACATGTCCCTGAGTCTTCTACCCAGAGATGTGAGATGTCTCTGCTACATTAGGAGATGAGGAAAGGATGCCATATCAGACTATTGAGACATGTCCCTGAGTCTTCTACCCAGAGATGTGAGATGTCTCTGCTACATTAGGAGGTTAGGAAAGGAAGCCATATCAGACTATTGAGACATGTCCCTGAGTCTTCTACCCAGAGATATGAGATGTCTCTGCTACATTAGGAGATGAGGAAAGGAAGCCATATCAGACTATTGAGACATGTCCCTGAGTCTTCTACCCAGAGATATGAGATGTCTCTGCTACATTAGGAGGTTAGGAAAGGAAGCCATATCAGACTATTGAGACATGTCCCTGAGTCTTCTACCCAGAGATATGAGATGTCTCTGCTACATTAGGAGGTTAGGAAAGGAAGCCATATCAGACTATTGAGACATGTCCCTGAGTCTTCTACCCAGAGATGTGAGATGTCTCTGCTACATTAGGAGGTTAGGAAAGGAAGCCATATCAGACTATTGAGACATGTCCCTGAGTCTTCTACCCAGAGATATGAGATGTCTCTGCTACATTAGGAGGTTAGGAAAGGAAGCCATATCAGACTATTGAGACATGTCCCTGAGTCTTCTACCCAGAGATGTGAGATGTCTCTGCTACATTAGGAGGTTAGGAAAGGAAGCCATATCAGACTATTGAGACATGTCCCTGAGTCTTCTACCCAGAGATGTGAGATGTCTCTGCTACATTAGGAGGTTAGGAAAGGAAGCCATATCAGACTATTGAGACATGTCCCTGAGTCTTCTACCCAGAGATGTGAGATGTCTCTGCTACATTAGGAGGTTAGGAAAGGAAGCCATATTAGACTATTGAGACATGTCCCTGAGTCTTCTACCCAGAGATGTGAGATGTCTCTGCTACATTAGGAGATGAGGAAAGGAAGCCATATCAGACTATTGAGACATGTCCCTGAGTCTTCTACCCAGAGATATGAGATGTCTCTGCTACATTAGGAGGTTAGGAAAGGAAGCCATATCAGACTATTGAGACATGTCCCTGAGTCTTCTACCCAGAGATGTGAGATGTCTCTGCTACATTAGGAGGTTAGGAAAGGAAGCCATATCAGACTATTGAGACATGTCCCTGAGTCTTCTACCCAGAGATGTGAGATGTCTCTGCTACATTAGGAGGTTAGGAAAGGAAGCCATATCAGACTATTGAGACATGTCCCTGAGTCTTCTACCCAGAGATGTGAGATGTCTCTGCTACATTAGGAGATGAGGAAAGGAAGCCATATCAGACTATTGAGACATGTCCCTGAGTCTTCTACCCAGAGATGTGAGATGTCTCTGCTACATTAGGAGATGAGGAAAGGAAGCCATATCAGACTATTGAGACATGTCCCTGAGTCTTCTACCCAGAGATGTGAGATGTCTCTGCTACATTAGGAGATGAGGAAAGGAAGCCATATCAGGCTATTGAGACATGTCCCTGAGTCTTCTACCCAGAGATATGAGATGTCTCTGCTACATTAGGAGGTTAGGAAAGGAAGCCATATCAGACTATTGAGACATGTCCCTGAGTCTTCTACCCAGAGATGTGAGATGTCTCTGCTACATTAGGAGGTTAGGAAAGGAAGCCATATCAGACTATTGAGACATGTCCCTGAGTCTTCTACCCAGAGATGTGAGATGTCTCTGCTACATTAGGAGATGAGGAAAGGAAGCCATATCAGACTATTGAGACATGTCCCTGAGTCTTCTACCCAGAGATGTGAGATGTCTCTGCTACATTAGGAGGTTAGGAAAGGAAGCCATATCAGACTATTGAGACATGTCCCTGAGTCTTCTACCCAGAGATGTGAGATGTCTCTGCTACATTAGGAGGTTAGGAAAGGATGCCATATCAGACTATTGAGACATGTCCCTGAGTCTTCTACCCAGAGATGTGAGATGTCTCTGCTACATTAGGAGACGAGGAAAGGAAGCCATATCAGACTATTGAGACATGTCCCTGAGTCTTCTACCCAGAGATGTGAGATGTCTCTGTTACATTAGGAGATGAGGAAAGGATGCCATATCAGACTATTGAGACATGTCCCTGAGTCTTCTACCCAGAGATGTGAGATGTCTCTGCTACATTAGGAGACGAGGAAAGGAAGCCATATCAGACTATTGAGACATGTCCCTGAGTCTTCTACCCAGTGATGTGAGATGTCTCTGCTACATTAGGAGGTTAGGAAAGGAAGCCATATCAGGCTATTGAGACATGTCCCTGAGTCTTCTACCCAGAGATGTGAGATGTCTCTGCTACATTAGGAGATGAGGAAAGGAAGCCATATCAGACTATTGAGACATGTCCCTGAGTCTTCTACCCAGAGATGTGAGATGTCTCTGCTACATTAGGAGACGAGGAAAGGAAGCCATATCAGACTATTGAGACATGTCCCTGAGTCTTCTACCCAGTGATGTGAGATGTCTCTGCTACATTAGGAGACGAGGAAAGGAAGCCATATCAGACTATTGAGACATGTCCCTGAGTCTTCTACCCAGTGATGTGAGATGTCTCTGCTACATTAGGAGACGAGGAAAGGAAGCCATATCAGACTATTGAGACATGTCCCTGAGTCTTCTACCCAGTGATGTGAGATGTCTCTGTTACATTAGGAGACGAGGAAAGGAAGCCATATCAGACTATTGAGACATGTCCCTGAGTCTTCTACCCAGAGATGTGAGATGTCTCTGCTACATTAGGAGACGAGGAAAGGAAGCCATATCAGACTATTGAGACATGTCCCTGAGTCTTCTACCCAGAGATATGAGATGTCTCTGCTACATTAAAAGATGCCAATCTCCATCAGAGTCAGTCTCATCTCCTCGTCCCGTATATCCGTCTGTGTCATGTAGGGGAACTACGATAAAGTGCTCTGATGGGATGCAGGAGTCCGGCTCCCAGAATGCCCCATTATCTCCTCAGGTTTAAAACAGGAAACTGATCAGATCACAGCTGATTACAAGCCATCTCCTGCTACAGGAGGGGAGGAGGGATACCTAGTCCATATCTACAGGTCCTTCATTTAAAACTATCTGTCTCTCGCTCTGTCTCTCGCTCTCTCTCTTTCTCTGTCTTTTGATCTCTCTCTCTCTCTGTCTCTCTCTGTCTGTCTCTCTATCCGTCTCTCTCTCTCTCTCTCTCTGTCTATCTCTCTCTCTCTCTCTTGTCTGTCTATCTATCTCTATCTGTCTCTCTCGGTGTCTCTGTCTCTCTCTCTCTCTTTCTCTCTCTCGTCTGTCTGTCTCTATCTGTCTATCTCTCTCTCTTGTCTCTCTGTCTCTCTGTCTGTCTGTCTGTCTGTCTGTCTGTCTGTCTGTCTGTCTGTCTATCTATCTCTCTATCTGTCTCTGTCTGTCTCTATCTGTCTCTCTTGCTGTCTCTTTCTGTCTCTCTCTGTCTATCTGTCTCTCTCTGTCTATCTGTCTCTCTCTGTCTATCTGTCTCTCTTTCTTTTTGTCTCTATCTGTCTCTCTCTCTCTCAAAGTCCTAGAAACAACCTTGCCAGACCCTGGAGTCCTGAGAGTAAAATAGATTCCTCTTCAACAGATGAAAGACACTATCACACATGGGATCGTTCCTACCTGGTCATGGTTTGGCACATTGACATGGTACTTCAATGTGTCCCCTGAGACACACTGTTTGGATAAGGTGATCTATGTTGGTGGGGTGGAGGATGGAGAGGAGGGGGGTTTAGTTAAGGGCCTAGGAGAGGTTGAACAAGGTCCGGCCGGCCGGTTGATTGATCCAGGACAATGGGACGTTGGGGGGGGGTTAGAGGATGTTGTTCCGTTTATCAGTTGATGGAGAGTTCTAGAACCCCCACACACGTTGACGCTAAATTACTCCTGTGTCAAAATCCAATCCAAATTGATTTTATAATACCCTTTTTTCCTGTCATGTTTTTGCCATAGTAGTAGAAACTAAAGCTGTTAACTAGTCCTATAGATCACAGTTAAACCTGTTAACTAGATCTATAGATCACAGTTAGAGAACAGCTCTGTAGTAGTTGTTATGAACTTGAGTGAAGACCCAAACGCGGTTTTAACAGAAAACAGAGTTCTTTAATAAAAAACAGGAATGGCATAAATCCTCTTCCAACGTAGTCAATGGAATAAAAGAACGTAGTATAATGCAGGTTGCACCTGCCATGCAGACTCCGACAGGACAGGACAAGGTGGAAGCAAACGAGACGACAGCTTGCTTCTGGCATCAAAAAACACAAACAAGAATCAGACACTGAAAGTAGCAGGAACAGAGAAAGAAATAGAGACCTAATCAGAGGGGGAAGAGAGAACAGGTGGGGAAAGAGAGAATGAGCTAGTTAGGGGAAATGTAGAACAGCTGAGGGATGAGAGACAGAGAAGGTAACCTAAAAAGACCAGCAGAGAGAGAGAATGAAGAGAAAGGACAGGAACAGACATAACAAGACATGACAGTACCCCCCCCCCACTCACCGAGCGCCTCCTGGCGCACTCGAGGAGGAAACCTGGCGGCAACGGAGGAAATCATCGATCAGCGAACGGTCCAGCACGTCCCGAGAGGGAACCCAACTCCTCTCCTCAGGACCGTACCCCTCCCAATCCAATAGGTACTGATGACCACGGCCCCGAGGGCGCATGTCTAAAATCTTACGAACCCTGTAGATGGGTGCGCCCTCGACAAGGATGGGGGGAGGGACGAGCGGGGCGCGAAGAACGGGCTTAACACAGGAGACATGGAAGACCGGGTGAACGCGACGAAGATAGCGCGGGAGAAGAAGTCGCACTGCGACAGGATTAATGACCTGGGAAATACGGAACGGACCAATGAACCGCGGGGCCAACTTGCGAGAAGCTGTCTTAAGGGGAAGGTTCTGAGTGGAGAGCCATACTCTCTGACCGCAACAATATCTAGGACTCTTGGTCCTACGCTTATTAGCGGCCCTCACAGTCTGCGCCCTATTACGGCAAAGTGCCGACCTGACCCCCTTCCAGGTGCGCTCGCAACGCTGGACAAAAGCCTGAGCGGAGGGGACGCAGGACTCGGCGAGCTGAGATGAGAACAGTGGAGGCTGGTACCCGAGGCTACACTGAAAAGGGGATAGACCGGTAGCAGACGAGGGAAGCGAGTTGTGGGCGTACTCTGCCCAGGGGAGCTGTTCTGACCAAGACGCAGGGTTACGAAAAGAAAGACTGCGTAAAATGCGACCAACAGTCTGATTGGCCCGTTCGGCTTGACCGTTAGACTGGGGATGAAAGCCGGACGAGAGACTGACGGAAGCCCCAATCAAACGGCAAAACTCCCTCCAAAATTGAGACGTGAACTGCGGGCCTCTGTCGGAAACGACGTCAGACGGAAGGCCATGAATTCGGAAAACATTCTCGATAATGATCTGAGCCGTCTCCTTAGCAGAAGGGAGCTTATCGAGAGGAATGAAATGAGCCGCCTTAGAGAATCTATCGACAACCGTAAGAATAACTGTCTTCCCCGCTGATGAAGGCAGTCCGGTGATAAAATCTAAAGCGATGTGAGACCACGGTCGAGAGGGAATGGGAAGCGGTCTGAGACGGCCGGCAGGAGGAGAGTTCCCAGATTTAGTCTGCGCGCAGACCGAACAAGCGGCGACAAATCGACGCGCGTCACGTTCCCGAGTGGGCCACCAGAAACGCTGGCAAATGGAAGCGAGCGTACCCCGAAGGCCGGGGTGGCCGGCTAACTTGGCAGAGTGGGCCCACTGAAGAACGGCCGGACGAGTAGGAACGGGAACGAACAGAAGGTTCCTAGGATAAGCTCGCGGCGACGGAGTGTGAGCGAGTGCTTGCTTTACCTGCCTCTCAATTCCCCAGACAGTCAACCCGACAACACGCCCCTCAGGGAGAATCCCATCGGGGTCGGTGGAGACCTCAGAAGAACTGAAGAGACGAGATAAAGCATCAGGTTTGGTGTTTTTTGAGCCCGGACGATAAGAAATAACAAACTCGAAACGAGCGAAAAACAGAGCCCAACGAGCCTGACGCGCATTAAGTCGTTTGGCTGTACGGATGTACTCAAGGTTCCTATGGTCAGTCCAAACGACAAAAGGAAGGGTCGCCCCCTCCAACCACTGTCGCCATTCGCCTAGGGCTAAGCGGATGGCGAGCAGTTCGCGATTACCAACATCATAGTTACGTTCTGACGGCGATAAGCGATGAGAGAAAAACGCGCAAGGATGGACCTTGCCGTCAGAGAGAGAGCGCTGAGAAAGAATGGCTCCCACGCCCACCTCTGACGCGTCAACCTCAACAACAAACTGTCTAGAGATGTCAGGTGTAACAAGAATAGGTGCGGATGTAAAACGATTCTTAAGAAGATCAAAAGCTCCCTGGGCGGAAACGGACCACTTAAAGCACGTCTTAACAGAAGTAAGGGCTGTGAGAGGAGCTGCCACCTGACCGAAATTACGGATGAAACGACGGTAGAAATTAGCGAAGCCCAGAAAGCGCTGCAGCTCGACGCGTGACTTAGGAACGGGCCAATCAATGACAGCCTGGACCTTAGCGGGATCCATCTTAATGCCCTCAGCGGAAATAACGGAACCGAGAAAAGGGACAGAGGCGGCATGAAAAGTGCACTTCTCAGCCTTCACATAAAGACAGTTCTCCAAAAGGCGCTGGAGGACGCGTCGCACGTGCTGAACATGAATCGAGAGAGACGGTGAAAAAATCAGGATATCATCCATGTAAACGAAAACAAAAATGTTCAGCATGTCTCTCAGGACGTCGTTAACTAGTGCCTGAAAGACAGCTGGAGCGTTAACGAGGCCGAAAGGAAGAACCCGGTATTCAAAGTGCCCTAACGGAGTGTTAAACGCCGTCTTCCACTCGTCCCCCTCCCTGATGCGCACGAGATGGTAGGCGTTACGAAGGTCCAATTTGGTGAAAAACCTGGCTCCCTGCAGGATCTCGAAGGCTGAAGACATAAGAGGAAGCGGATAACGATTCTTAACTGTTATGTCATTCAGCCCTCGATAATCCACGCATGGGCGCAGGGACCCGTCCTTCTTCTGAACAAAAAAGAACCCCGCGCCGGCGGGGGAGGAGGAGGAGACTATGGTACCGGCGTCGAGCGAAACCGACAAATAATCCTCGAGAGCCTTACGTTCGGGAGCCGACAGAGAGTATAATCTACCCCGGGGGAGTAGTTCCCGGAAGGAGATCAATACTACAGTCATACGACCGGTGTGGAGGGAGAGAAGTGGCCTTGGAACGACTGAACACCGTGCGCAGATCGTGATACTCCTCCGGCACCCCTGTCAAATCGCCAGGCTCCTCCTGTGAAGAAGAGACAGAGGAAACAGGAGGGATAGCAGACATTAAACAGGTTACATGACAAGAAACATTCCAGGATAGGATAGTATTACTAGACCAATTAATAGAAGGGTTATGGCGCACTAGCCAGGGATGACCCAAAACAACAGGTGTAAAAGGTGAACGAAAAATTAAAAAAGAAATGGTTTCGCTATGATTACCAGAGACAGTGAGGGTTAAAGGCAGCGTCTCACGCTGAATCTTGGGGAGAGAACTACCATCTAAAGCGAACAAGGCCCTGGGCTCCCCTAACTGTCTGAGAGGAATGTCATGTTCCCGAGCCCAGGTCTCGTCCATAAAACAGCCCTCCGCCCCAGAGTCTATCAAGGCACTGCAGGAAGCAGATGAACCGGGCCAGCGGAGATGGACCGGAAAGGTAGTGCGTGATCCAGAAGGAGAGGCCTGAGTAGTTGCGCTCACCAGTAGCCCTCCTCTTACTGATGAGCTCTGGCCTTTTACTGGACATGAGGTGACAAAATGACCAGCGGAGCCGCAGTAGAGACAGAGGCGATTGGTGATTCTCCGTTCCCTCTCCTTGGCCGAGATGCGAATACCCCCAGCTGCATAGGCTCAGCATCCGAGCCGGCGGGGAGGGTGGCAGTGATGCGGCAGGTGGCAGTGATGTGGAGAGGGGAGCAACGGAGAACGTGAGCTCCTTTCCACGAGCTCGGCGACGAAGATCAAACCGTCGCTCTATGCGAATAGCGAGAGCTATTAAGGAGTCCAGACTGGAAGGAACCTCCCGGGAGAGGATCTCATCCTTAACCTCGACGTGGAGACCCTCCAGAAAACGAGCGAGCAAAGCCGGCTCGTTCCAGTCACTAGAGGCAGCGAGAGTGCGAAACTCAATAGAATAATCCGTTATGGATCTATTCCCCTGACATAGGGAAGACAGGGCCCTGGAAGCCTCCTCGCCAAAAACAGAACGGTCAAAAACCCGTATCATCTCCTCCTTAAAGTCCTGATACTGGTTAATACACTCAGCCCTCGCCTCCCAGACTGCCGTGCCCCACTCACGCGCCCGTCCGGTAAGGAGAGAAATGACGTAGGCGATGCGGGCTGCGCTCCTGGAGTAAGTGTTGGGCTGGAGAGAGAACACCACATCACACTGAGTGAGGAATGAGCGGCACTCAGTGGGCTCCCCAGAGTAACACGGCGGGTTGTTGATCCTGGGCTCCGGAGACTCGGAAACCCTGGAAGTGGGCGGTGGATCGAGGTGGAGTTGGTGAACCCGTCTTGTGAGGTCGGAGACTTGGACGGCCAGGGTCTCAACGGCATGTTGAGCAGCAGACAATTCCTCCTCGTGTCTGCCTAGCATCGCTCCCTGGATCTCGACGGCGGAGTGAAAAGGGTCCGGAGCCGCTGGGTCCATTCTTGGTCTGATTCTTCTGTTATGAACTTGAGTGAAGACCCAAACGCGGTTTTAACAGAAAACAGAGTTCTTTAATAAAAAACAGGAATGGCATAAATCCTCTTCCAACGTAGTCAATGGAATAAAAGAACGTAGTATAATGCAGGTTGCACCTGCCATGCAGACTCGGACAGGACAGGACAAGGTGGAAGCAAACGAGACGACAGCTTGCTTCTGGCATCAAAAAACACAAACAAGAATCAGACACTGAAAGTAGCAGGAACAGAGAAAGAAATAGAGACCTAATCAGAGGGGGAAGAGAGAACAGGTGGGGAAAGAGAGAATGAGCTAGTTAGGGGAAATGTAGAACAGCTGAGGGATGAGAGACAGAGAAGGTAACCTAAAAAGACCAGCAGAGAGAGAGAATGAAGAGAAAGGACAGGAACAGACATAACAAGACATGACAGTAGTAGAAACTCAACCTGTTAACTAGTCCTATAGATCAGTTAGAGAACAGCTCCGTAGTAGAAACTAAACCTGTTAACTAGTCCTATAGATCACAGTTAGAGAACAGCTCCGTAGTAGAAACTAAACCTGTTAACTAGTCCTATAGATCACAGTTAGAGAACAGCTCCGTATTAGAAACTAAACCTGTTAACTAGTCCTATAGATCACAGTTAGAGAACAGCTCTGTAGTAGTAGAAACTAAACCTGTTAACTAGTCCTATAGATCACAGTTAAACCTGTTAACTAGATCTATAGATCACAGTTAGAGAACAGCTCTGTAGTAGTAGAAACTAAACCTGTTAACTAGTCCTATAGATCACAGTTAAACCTGTTAACTAGTTCTATAGATCACAGTTAGAGAACAGCTCCGTAGTAGAAACTAAACCTGTTAACTAACTAGTCCTATAGATCACAGTTAGAGAACAGCTCCGTAGTAGAAACTAAACCTGTTAACTAGTCCTATAGATCAGTTAGAGAACAGCTCCGTAGTAGAAACTAAACCTGTTAACTAGTCCTATAGATTACAGTTAGAGAACAGCTCCGTAGTAGAAACTAAACCTGTTAACTAGTCCTATAGATCACAGTTAAACCTGTTAACTAGTCCTATAGATCACAGTTAAACCTGTTAACTAGTCCTATAGATCACAGTTAGAGAACAGCTCTGTAGTAGAAACTAAACCTGTTAACTAGTCCTATAGATCACAGTTAGAGAACAACTCCGTAGTAGAAACTAAACCTGTTAACTAGTCCTATAGATCACAGTTAAACCTGTTAACTAGTCCTATAGATCACAGTTAGAGAACAGCTCCGTAGTAGAAACTAAACCTGTTAACTAGTTCTATAGACCACAGTTAGAGAACAGCTCCGTAGTAGAAACTAAACCTGTTAACTAGTCCTATAGATCAGTTAGAGAACAGCTCCGTAGTAGAAACTAAACCTGTTAACTAGTCCTATAGATCACAGTTAGAGAACAGCTCTGTCGTAGTAAAAACTAAACCTTTTAACTAGTCCTATAGATCACAGTTAGAGAACAGCTCCGTAGTGTAAACTTAACCTGTTAACTAGTCCTATAGACCACAGTTAGAGAACAGCTCCGTAGTAGAAACTAAACCTGTTAACTAGTCCTATAGACCACAGTTAGAGAACAGCTCTGTAGTAGTAGAAACTAAACCTGTTAACTAGTCCTATAGATCACAGTTAGAGAACAGCTCCGTAGTAGAGACTAAACCTGTTAACTAGTTCTATAGACCACAGTTAGAGAACAGCTCCGTAGTAGAAACTAAACCTGTTAACTAGTCCTATAGATCAGTTAGAGAACAGCTCCGTAGTAGAAACTAAACCTGTTAACTAGTCCTACAGATCACAGTTAGAGAACAGCTCTGTCGTAGTAGAAACTAAACCTTTTAACTAGTCCTATAGATCACAGTTAGAGAACAGCTCCGTAGTGTAAACTTAACCTGTTAACTAGTCCTATAGACCACAGTTAGAGAACAGCTCCGTAGTAGAAACTAAACCTGTTAACTAGTCCTATAGACCACAGTTAGAGAACAGCTCTGTAGTAGTAGAAACTAAACCTGTTAACTAGTCCTATAGATCACAGTTAGAGAACAGCTCCGTAGTAGAAACTAAACCTGTTAACTAGTTCTATAGACCACAGTTAGAGAACAGCTCCGTAGTAGAAACTAAACCTGTTAACTAGTCCTATAGACCACAGTTAGAGAACAGCTCCGTAGTAGAAACTAAACCTGTTAACTAGTCCTATAGACCACAGTTAGAGAACAGCTCCGTAGTAGAACCTAAACCTGTTAACTAGTCCTATAGATCACAGTTAGAGAACAGCTCCGTAGTAGAAACTAAACCTGTTAACTAGTCCTATAGATCAGTTAGAGAACAGCTCCGTAGTAGAAACTAAACCTGTTAACTAGTCCTACAGATCACAGTTAGAGAACAGCTCTGTCGTAGTAGAAACTAAACCTGTTAACTAGTCCTATAGATCACAGTTAAACCTGTTAACTAGTCCTATAGATCACAGTTAGAGAACAGCTCTGTAGTAGTAGAAACGAAACCTGTTAACTAGTCCTATAGATCACAGTTAAACCTGTTAACTAGTCCTATAGATCACAGTTAGAGAACAGCTCTGTAGTAGTAGAATCTAAAACTGTTAACTAGTCCTATAGATCACAGTTAGAGAACAGCTCTGTAGTAGTAGAATCTAAAACTGTTAACTTGTCCTGTAGATCACAGTTAGAGAACAGCTCCGTAGTAGAAACTAAACCTGTTAACTAGTCATTCTTTTCCACATCCTTGTGAGTTGAATATAGTCTGGAACATGGAAGAGGTGGCTACTACGATGCTTCATTACACCTCGTCACAACGACACGTCACGAGGACCTTTTAAATACGTCCAAGACATCAACGACACGTCACGAGGACCTTTTAAATACGTCCAAGACATCAACAACACGTCACGAGGACCTTTTAAATACGTCCAAGACATCAACGACACGTCACGAGGACCTTTTAAATACGTCCAAGACATCAACGACACGTCACGAGGACCTTTTAAATACGTCCAAGACATCAACGACACGTCACGAGGACCTTTTAAATACGTCCAAGACATCAACGACACGTCACGAGGACCTTTTAAATACGTCCAAGACATCAACGACACGTCACGAGGACCTTTTAAATACGTCCAAGTTTAAAATATCCATGAATGCATCTGTATTTTTGGTAGCGCCCAAATGCTATTTTTCCTCCAACATCAAGGAAGGAGAGCCAAGCCGGGACATCATGAACCCCTCTCCTTCCCCCTGCCTCCCCCTTCCCTCTTCCTTCCCCCTTCCCCCATTCCCACTACCAGAGAATAAGTGGATTGACTTTAGAGTTTTTCCCTGTCATAATGGTTAATTATGGTGAGTGCACTCTGCTGTTCCTTTGTGAATGAGACTCTCTGGCTGGCGTATCTTTATGGGACTGGGTCCCGGAGCCCAAGGACACAGCGGAGGACACAGTGGGGGGTGGCAAGGGAGGGTGGCTGGGACAAGAGAGTGTTTGTGGGGCCTTTACGTCATCCCCTCAGGGGCAACGGCTCTAACAGGCTACATTAACCCCTCCCCCCAACTCCTCTACCCCCCTCCCCGACCGTACCAGACGAGTGCAGCACTTAAGGTAATATAACTAACAGGATCCATTTTAAGACCACGGGTCTTTTATCTGATGGATAAAGACGCAAGCCGAGCGTTGTAATTTTTGTCACGTTTTCGGATCGTGTTCTCTTTCTCTCCGCCCACCAGAAGCTGGTTATCAGCGTCGCCCTACCAATCGACGCTGGCTATCAGAGTCGCCCTACCAATCGATGCTGGCTATCAGAGTCCCCTACCAATCGACACTGGCTACCAAAGTCGACCTACCAATCCACGCTGGCTATCAAATTTGCCTACCAATCGACGCTGGCTATCAGAGTCCCCTACCAATCGACACGGCTATCAGAGTCGCCTACCAATCGACGCTGGCTATCAGAGTCGCCCTACCAATCGACGCTGGCTATCAGAGTCGCCTACCAATCGACGCTGGCTATCAGAGTCGCCCTACCAATCGACGCTGGCTATCAGAGTCCCCTACCAATCGACACGGCTATCAAAGTCGCCTACCAATCGACACGGCTATCAGAGTTGCCTACCAATCGATGCTGGCTATCAGAGTCACCTACCAATCGATGCTGGCTTCCAGAGTCGCCTACCAATCGACGCTGGCTATCAGAGTCGCCTACCCATCGACGCTGGCTATCAGAGTCGCCTACCAATCGACACTGGCTTCCAGAGTCACCTACCAATCAACGCTGGCTATCAAAGTCGCCTACCAATCGACGCTGGCTTCCAGAGCCGCCTACCAATCGACGCTGGCTATCAGAGTCACCCTACCAATCGACGCTGGCTATCAGAGTCACCCTACCAATCGACACTGGCTTCCAGAGTCACCTACCAATCAACGCTGGCTATCAAAGTCGCCTACCAATCGACGCTGGCTTCCAGAGCCGCCTACCAATCGACGCTGGCTATCAGAGTCACCCTACCAATCGACGCTGGCTATCAGAGTCACCCTACCAATCGACGCTGGCTATCAGAGTCCCCTACCAATCGACGCTGGCTATCAGAGTCACCCTACCAATCGACGCTGGCTATCAGAGTTGCCCTACCAATCGACGCTGGCTATCAGAGTTGTCCTAGCAATCGACACTGGCTATCAGAGTCGCCCTACCAATCGACACTGGCTTCCAGAGTCCCCTACCAATCTATGCTGGCTTCCAGAGCCGCCCTACAAATCGATGCTGGCTTCAAGAGTCGCCTACCAATCGAAGCTGGCTTCCAGAGTCCCTTACCAATCGACACGGCTATCAGAGTTGCCTACCAATCGATGCTGCCTATCAGAGTTGCCTACCAATCGATACAGGCCTCCAGAGTTGCCTACCAATCAAAGCTGGCTATCAGAGTTGCCTACCAATCGATGCTTGCTATCAGAGTTGCCTAACAATCTATGCTGGCTTCCAGAGTTGCCTACCAATTGATGCTGGCTTCCAGAGTCCCCTAACCAATCAACACTGGCTATCAAAGTCGCCTACCAATCGACACTGGCTTCCAGAGTCGCCTACCAATCGATGCTGGCTAACAGAGTCGCATACCAATCGACGCTGGCTTCCAGAGTCCCCTACTAATTTACACTGGCTTCCAGAGTCACCTACCAATCGATGCTGGCTATCAGAGTCCCCTACCAATCGACGTTGGCTATCAGAGTCCCCTACCAATCGACGCTGGCTTCCAGAGCCGCCTACCAATCAACGCTGGCTATCAAAGTCGCCTACCAATTGACGCTGGCTTCCAGAGTCGCCTACCAATTGACGCTGGCTTCCAGAGTCGCCTACCAATCAACGCTGGCTATCAGAGTCCCCTACCAATCGACGCTGGCTTCCAGAGTCGCCTACCAATCAACGCTGGCTATCAAAGTCGCCTACCAATTGACGCTGGCTTCCAGAGTCGCCTACCAATTGATGCTGGCTAACAGAGTTGCATATCAATCGACGCTGGCTTCCAGAGTCGCAAACCAATTTACGCTGGCTTCCAGAGACCTCTACCAATCGACGCTGGCTTCCAGAGTCCCCTACCAATCGACACTGGCTTAGAGAGTCACCTACCAATCGACACTGGCTTCCAGAGTCACCTACCAATCAATGCTGGCTATCAGAGTCCCCTACCAATTGATGCTGGCTATCAGAGTCCCCTACCAATCGATGCTGTCTATCAGAGTCCCCTACCAGTCGACGCTGATGACTGATGGGAAAATCAATCAACAACATTGAAAACACCTAAATACACAATAATAGTTCCTTTATAAAAAAGGAGAGTAACCATTAGAGAGAGTCTTCTCTCTCTCCTCAGTGACAGGACTAGACTATAGTTAACAGGAGGGTAACCATTAGTCTTCTCTCTCTCCTCAGTGACAGGACTAGACTATAGTTAACAGGAGGGTAACCATTAGAGAGAGTCTTCTCTCTCTCCTCAGTGACAGGACTAGACTATAGTTAACAGGAGGGTAACCATTAGTCTTCTCTCTCTCCTCAGTGACAGGACTAGACTATAGTTAACAGGAGAGTAACCATTAGAGAGTCTTCTCTCTCTCCTCAGTGACAGGACTAGACTATAGTTAACAGGAGGGTAACCATTAGTCTTCTCTCTCTCCTCAGTGACAGGACTAGACTATAGTTAACAGGAGAGTAACCATTAGTCTTCTCTCTCTCCTCAGTGACAGGACTAGACTATAGTTAACAGGAGGGTAACCATTAGTCTTCTCTCTCCTCAGTGACAGGACTAGACTATAGTTAACAGGAGGGTAACCATTAGTCTTCTCTCTCTCCTCAGTGACAGGACTAGACTATAGTTAACAGGAGGGTAACCATTAGTCTTCTCTCTCTCCTCAGTGACAGGACTAGACTATAGTTAACAGGAGGGTAACCATTAGTCTTCTCTCTCTCCTCAGTGACAGGACTAGACTATAGTTAACAGGAGGGTAACCATTAGTCTTCTCTCTCTCCTCAGTGACAGGACTAGACTATAGTTAACAGGAGGGTAACCATTAGAGAGTCTTCTCTCTCCTCAGTGACAGGACTAGACTATAGTTAACAGGAGGGTAACCATTAGAGAGTCTTCTCTCTCTCCTCAGTGACAGGACTAGACTATAGTTAACAGGAGAGTAACCATTAGATAGAGTCTTCTCTCTCTCCTCAGTGACAGGACTAGACTATAGTTAACAGGAGGGTAACCATTAGTCTTCTCTCTCTCCTCAGTGACAGGACTAGACTATAGTTAACAGGAGGGTAACCATTGGTCTTCTCTCTCTCCTCAGTGACAGGACTAGACTATAGTTAACAGGAGGGTAACCATTAGTCTTCTCTCTCTCCTCAGTGACAGGACTAGACTATAGTTAACAGGAGGGTAACCATTAGTCTTCTCTCTCCTCAGTGACAGGACTAGACTATAGTTAACAGGAGGGTAACCATTAGTCTTCTCTCTCTCCTCAGTGACAGGACTAGACTATAGTTAACAGGAGGGTAACCATTAGTCTTCTCTCTCTCCTCAGTGACAGGACTAGACTATAGTTAACAGGAGGGTAACCATTAGTCTTCTCTCTCTCCTCAGTTACAGGACTAGACTATAGTTAACAGGAGAGTAACCATTAGTCTTCTCTCTCTCCTCAGTGACAGGACTAGACTATAGTTAACAGGAGGGTAACCATTAGTCTTCTCTCTCTCCTCAGTGACAGGACTAGACTATAGTTAACAGGAGGGTAACCATTAGTCTTTCTCTCTCCTCAGTGACAGGACTAGACTATAGTTAACAGGAGGGTAACCATTAGTCTTCTCTCTCTCCTCAGTGACAGGACTAGACTATAGTTAACAGGAGGGTAACCATTAGTCTTCTCTCTCTCTCTCAGTGACAGGACTAGACTATAGTTAACAGGAGGGTAACCATTAGAGAGTCTTCTCTCTCTCCTCAGTGACAGGACTAGACTATTGTTAACAGGAGAGTAACCATTAGTCTTCTCTCTCTCCTCAGTGACAGGACTAGACTATAGTTAACAGGAAGGTAACCATTAGTCTTCTCTCTCTCCTCAGTGACAGGACTAGACTATAGTTAACAGGAGGGTAACCATTAGTCTTCTCTCTCTCCTCAGTGACAGGACTAGACTATAGTTAACAGGAGGGTAACCATTAGTCTTCTCTCTCTCCTCAGTGACAGGACTAGACTATAGTTAACAGGTGGGTAACCATTAGTCTTCTCTCTCTCCTCAGTGACAGGACTAGACTATAGTTAACAGGAGAGTAACCATTAGTCTCTCTCTCTCCTCAGTGACAGGACTAGACTATAGTTAACAGGAGGGTAACCATTAGTCTTCTCTCTCTCCTCAGTGACAGGACTAGACTATAGTTAACAGGAGGGTAACCATTAGTCTTCTCTCTCTCCTCAGTGACAGGACTAGACTATAGTTAACAGGAGGGTAACCATTAGTCTTCTCTCTCTCCTCAGTGACAGGACTAGACTATAGTTAACAGGAGAGTAACCATTAGTCTTCTCTCTCCTCAGTGACAGGACTAGACTATAGTTAACAGGAGGGTAACCATTAGTCTTCTCTCTCTCCTCAGTGACAGGACTAGACTATAGTTAACAGGAGGGTAACCATTAGTCTTCTCTCTCTCCTCAGTGACAGGACTAGACTATAGTTAACAGGAGGGTAACCATTAGTCTTCTCTCTCTCCTCAGTGACAGGACTAGACTATAGTTAACAGGAGAGTAACCATTAGTCTTCTCTCTCTCCTCAGTGACAGGACTAGACTATAGTTAACAGGAGGGTAACCATTAGTCTTCTCTCTCTCCTCAGTGACAGGACTAGACTATAGTTAACAGGAGGGTAACCATTAGTCTTCTCTCTCTCCTCAGTGACAGGACTAGACTATAGTTAACAGGAAGGTAACCATTGGAGAGTCTTGTCTCTCTCTCTCTCCCATTTTAAAACATCTCCCTGAGAGAGAAGAGCAACAAAGAGCTGTGGTTGGGAGGCTGGGAGGGTTCATTGTGATGTCAGACGGGGAAAATGACGAACAGCAAAAACAGGAACATTTAAAAATCCCCCCAAGGCCTGATGATAAACTACTGGATGCAGATGCACTAAACTGTACCGTGTGTCGCCCTGAAAACCCACATTCCCCATGAGAACACGTTGATGTAGGACTATTTTCTATGACGACAGTGCAACAACTAAAACATTAGACATTAACTTGTTTAAATAATATAATTTATTCAATTTCAGCGTTGTTTCTTTTTAAGACATCAAAAAATAAATAAAGATTTGGTAACATTTAGTAAGGGGTCTCTGATATATAACTTCTACCAGTATCGTCTGTCTAAAATGTATTTCTTCACATTATATACAAACACATATTACTATTATATATTATATACAGATATACACATATTACTATATATTATATACAGAAACACATATTACTATATATTATATACAGAAACACATATTACTATTATATTATATACAGATATACACACCACACAAAACACTGTACAATGCTGTTGACAACAATACATACATTTCGGACTGGAACCCACAGAATAGCCCAGTAGGGCCTTTAGTAATAACCCAGTAAGGCTGTATATAGACAGGCCTTTAGTAATAACCCAGTAGGGCTGTATATAGACAGGCCTTTAGTAATAACCCAGTAAGGCTGTATATAGACAGGCCTTTAGTAATAACCCAGTAAGGCTGTATATAGACAGGCCTTTAGTAATAACCCAGTAAGGCTGTATATAGACAGGCCTTTAGTAATAACCCAGTAGGGCTGTATATAGACAGGCCTTTAGTAATAACCCAGTAAGGCTGTATATAGACAGGCCTTTAGTAATAACCCAGTAAGGCTGTATATAGACAGGCCTTTAGTAATAACCCAGTAAGGCCTTTAGTAATAACCCAGTAAGGCTGTATATAGACAGGCCTTTAGTAATAACCCAGTAAGGCTGTATATAGACAGGCCTTTAGTAATAACCCAGTAAGGCTGTATATAGACAGGCCTTTAGTAATAACCCAGTAGGGCTGTATATAGACAGGCCTTTAGTAATAACCCAGTAAGGCTGTATATAGACAGGCCTTTAGTAATAACCCAGTAAGGCTGTATATAGACAGGCCTTTAGTAATAACCCAGTAAGGCTGTATATAGACAGGCCTTTAGTAATAACCCAGTAGGGCTGTATATAGACAGGCCTTTAGTAATAACCCAGTAGGGCTGTATATAGACAGGCCTTTAGTAATAACCCAGTAGGGCTGTATATAGACAGGCCTTTAGTAATAACCCAGTAAGGCTGTATATAGACAGGCCTTTTAGTAATAACCCAGTAGGGCTGTATATAGACAGGCCTTTAGTAATAACCCAGTAAGGCTGTATATAGACAGGCCTTTAGTAATAACCCAGTAAGGCTGTATATAGACAGGCCTTTAGTAATAACCCAGTAGGCTGTATATAGACAGGCCTTTAGTAATAACCCAGTAAGGCTGTATATAGACAGGCCTTTAGTAATAACCCAGTAAGGGCTGTATATAGACAGGCCTTTAGTAATAACCCAGTAAGGCTGTATATAGACAGGCCTTTAGTAATAACCCAGTAAGGCTGTATATAGACAGGCCTTTAGTAATAACCCAGTAAGGCTGTATATAGACAGGCCTTTAGTAATAACCCAGTAAGGCTGTATATAGACAGGCCTTTAGTAATAACCCAGTAAGGCTGTATATAGACAGGCCTTTAGTAATAACCCAGTAAGGCTGTATATAGACAGGCCTTTAGTAATAACCCAGTAGGGCTGTATATAGACAGGCCTTTAGTAATAACCCAGTAGGGCTGTATATAGACAGGCCTTTAGTAATAACCCAGTAGGGCTGTATATAGACAGGCCTTTAGTAATAACCCAGTAGGGCTGTATATAGACAGGCCTTTAGTAATAACCCAGTAAGGCTGTATATAGACAGGCCTTTAGTAATAACCCAGTAAGGCTGTATATAGACAGGCCTTTAGTAATAACCCAGTAGGGCTGTATATAGACAGGCCTTTAGTAATAACCCAGTAGGGCTGTATATAGACAGGCCTTTAGTAATAACCCAGTAAGGCTGTATATAGACAGGCCTTTAGTAATAACCCAGTAAGGCTGTATATAGACAGGCCTTTAGTAATAACCCAGTAAGGCTGTATATAGACAGGCCTTTAGTAATAACCCAGTAAGGCTGTATATAGACAGGCCTTTAGTAATAACCCAGTAAGGCTGTATATAGACAGGCCTTTAGTAATAACCCAGTAAGGCTGTATATAGACAGGCCTTTAGTAATAACCCAGTAAGGCTGTATATAACCCAGTAAGGCTGACAGGCCTTTAGTAATAACCCAGTAAGGCTGTATATAGACAGGCCTTTAGTAATAACCCAGTAGGGCTGTATATAGACAGGCCTTTAGTAATAACCCAGTAAGGCTGTATATAGACAGGCCTTTAGTAATAACCCAGTAGGGCTGTATATAGACAGGCCTTTAGTAATAACCCAGTAAGGCTGTATATAGACAGGCCTTTAGTAATAACCCAGTAAGGCTGTATATAGACAGGCCTTTAGTAATAACCCAGTAAGGCTGTATATAGACAGGCCTTTAGTAATAACCCAGTAAGGCTGTATATAGACAGGCCTTTAGTAATAACCCAGTAAGGCTGTATATAGACAGGCCTTTAGTAATTAGGCTGTAATAGACAGGCCAGTAAGGCTGTATATAGACAGGCCTTTAGTAATAACCCAGTAGGGCTGTATATAGACAGGCCTTTAGTAATAACCCAGTAGGGCTGTATATAGACAGGCCTTTAGTAATAACCCAGTAAGGCTGTATATAGACAGGCCTTTAGTAATAACCCAGTAAGGCTGTATATAGACAGGCCTTTAGTAATAACCCAGTAAGGCTGTATATAGACAGGCCTTTAGTAATAACCCAGTAAGGCTGTATATAGACAGGCCTTTAGTAATAACCCAGTAAGGCTGTATATAGACAGGCCTTTAGTAATAACCCAGTAAGGCTGTATATAGACAGGCCTTTAGTAATAACCCAGTAAGGCTGTATATAGACAGGCCTTTAGTAATAACCCAGTAAGGCTGTATATAGACAGGCCTTTAGTAATAACCCAGTAGGGCTGTATATAGACAGGCCTTTAGTAATAACCCAGGCTGTATAGACAGGCTGTATATAGACAGGCCTTTAGTAATAACCCAGTAAGGCTGTATATAGACAGGCCTTTAGTAATAACCCAGTAAGGCTGTATATAGACAGGCCTTTAGTAATAACCCAGTAAGGCTGTATATAGACAGGCCTTTAGTAATAACCCAGTAAGGCTGTATATAGACAGGCCTTTAGTAATAACCCAGTAAGGCTGTATATAGACAGGCCTTTAGTAATAACCCAGTAAGGCTGTATATAGACAGGCCTTTAGTAATAACCCAGTAAGGCTGTATATAGACAGGCCTTTAGTAATAACCCAGTAAGGCTGTATATAGACAGGCCTTTAGTAATAACCCAGTAAGGCTGTATATAGACAGGCCTTTAGTAATAAGGCTGTATATAGACAGGCCTTTAGTAACCCAGTAAGGCTGTATATAGACAGGCCTTTAGTAATAACCCAGTAAGGCTGTATATAGACAGGCCTTTAGTAATAACCCAGTAAGGCTGTATATAGACAGGCCTTTAGTAATAACCCAGTAAGGCTGTATATAGACAGGCCTTTAGTAATAACCCAGTAAGGCTGTATATAGACAGGCCTTTAGTAATAACCCAGTAAGGCTGTATATAGACAGGCCTTTAGTAATAACCCAGTAAGGCTGTATATAGACAGGCCTTTAGTAATAACCCAGTAAGGCTGTATATAGACAGGCCTTTAGTAATAACCCAGTAAGGCTGTATATAGACAGGCCTTTAGTAATAACCCAGTAAGGCTGTATATAGACAGGCCTTTAGTAATAACCCAGTAAGGCTGTATATAGACAGGCCTTTAGTAATAACCCAGTAAGGGCTGTATATAGACAGGCCTTTAGTAATAACCCAGTAAGGCTGTATATAGACAGGCCTTTAGTAATAACCCAGTAAGGCTGTATATAGACAGGCCTTTAAGGCTGTAATAAGGCCTTTAGTAAGGCTGTATATAGACAGGCCTTTAGTAATAACCCAGTAAGGCTGTATATAGACAGGCCTTTAGTAATAACCCAGTAAGGCTGTATATAGACAGGCCTTTAGTAATAACCCAGTAAGGCTGTATATAGACAGGCCTTTAGTAATAACCCAGTAAGGCTGTATATAGACAGGCCTTTAGTAATAACCCAGTAAGGCTGTATATAGACAGGCCTTTAGTAATAACCCAGTAAGGCTGTATATAGACAGGCCTTTAGTAATAACCCAGTAAGGCTGTATATAGACAGGCCTTTAGTAATAACCCAGTAAGGCTGTATATAGACAGGCCTTTAGTAATAACCCAGTAGGGCTGTATATAGACAGGCCTTTAGTAATAACCCAGTAAGGCTGTATATAGACAGGCCTTTAGTAATAACCCAGTAGGGCTGTATATAGACAGGCCTTTAGTAATAAAGTAAGGCTGTATATAGACAGGCCTTTAGTAAGGCTGTATATAGACAGGCCTTTAGTAATAACCCAGTAAGGCTGTATATAGACAGGCCTTTAGTAATAACCCAGTAAGGCTGTATATAGACAGGCCTTTAGTAATAACCCAGTAAGGCTGTATATAGACAGGCCTTTAGTAATAACCCAGTAAGGCTGTATATAGTAATTAAAGCCATTAAATTACTACATTTGACTATAAATACTTTGCCGTTTGATTCCATTCATGTCGATTTTATATCATTAAATAAAAAAATCAGTTTTGTATACCCAACATTGAATGAATCACAATGACCTGCGTGTGTTGTAATTGCACAGTGCTGTAAATCGACTACCCATTTCTAAATGTTTTCTACTCAACATGACAATAGAGTATTGTTTTTCTTTTTAAAGGATATTAAAATGTTTGAATTAACCTCTTATGATAAGCTGCTGTCTATACTAGGATATAATTCACAGCCACAGCGTTGTGTGGTGGGGGGTGTGGGGGGGGGCCATTTGAATTCAATACCATTTTTTGAGAGCATCCCTTTAGATTTAAAACAAAACGTTTCTCTACTACAGGAAATAGCAGGAACAAAGTTGAACCGTTTTGTTGTTCCCCACCCGACCGTGAGACATGTATATCTTCAACACTGGAAAATATTCCTTTGTTTGAGTTTGATATCATTTAAAAGCAGACAAACAGGGTTGTCAAACTATTTCTTTTAAACCTTTAATGTCAAGCGTGTATTTTTTCTCTCCATATTCCCAGATGTTGTAGCTGACACCGTTCCATCACCTGACATCGTTTTGTTAAGTAGTTGACAAAACTGTTGGTAAGCTTTTAAATGATATCAATCTCAACTGTTTTGTCTTTTCCAGTCTCATGGTAGGGGAGGGAGGGAGGGTTAGGAAGGAGGGAGGGTCAGATGATGGACTATTACAGCCGGTAGTAGAGGGGGAGGGAGGGGAGGGGATGGAGGGGAGGGGATGGAGGGGAGGGTTAGGAGGGAGGGAGGGAGGGAGGGGAGGGAGGGTTAGGAGGGAGGGAGGGAGGGAGGGAGGGGAGGGAGGGAGGGAGGGAGGGAGGGAGGGAGGGAGGGGGGGGGGAGGGAGGGGATGGAGGGGAGGGGATGGAGGGGAGGGAGGGAGGGGAGGGAGGGTTAGGAGGGAGGGAGGGAGGGAGGGAGGGAGGGAGGGAGGGAGGGAGGGAGGGGGGGGGGGAGGGAGGGAGGGAGGGAGGGAGGGAGGGGATGGAGGGAGGGTTAGGAAGGAGGGAGGGAGGGAGGGAGGGGATGGAGGGAGGGAGGGAGGGAGGGAGGAGGGAGGGAGGGAGGGAGGGAGGGAGGGAGGGAGGGAGGGAGGGAGGGAGGGAGGGAGGGAGGGAGGGAGGGAGGGAGGGAAAGTAGGTCAACTTTATCTCTTTTGGCATTCCAGTCCAAAAAGTCACTTTCTGACCACTTCTACAATGGAAGGTTTCGTTCCAATCAGAAGGAATGTTCCCTCGTCCATCATCCTGAACCAGTCATTCAACAGTGGATTGAACACAGGAATATGCCATGGCACAAAATATCCCAAAATCAGATTTGATGATTGATCAATTATTGTCCGTCTGCTTATTTGATTAGAGACGATGATCTTTTCTACGATACGGCTCACAACATTACACTTCAGACCAAAACTTAATTCATCAGTCAAATTAAAGATGTAAGTGTTGCTGTTTGTAACTAAAATAACAGTGACAAACTATTTTAATCTTCATACTCAGAACTGTCTGTCCATTTTTGGCTCAAAACCATTTCTATTGGATCAAAAACGTAGTTTTTTTTTTTTTTTTTTTTTTTTTTTTAAAGTCTCTGTTCATGTCCAATAGGATTACTGCTTTATCACCCACGGTCATTTCATCACAGACTGGGACCAGGGAGAGAGAGTTCAGGTCTGATTACGTACCAACACGGAGGTCCGTTCTCCACTGGTGACACACATTCAGCAGCAACATTAGTCTGGTCTCTTATGTCAAGGACACTTGCGCCAATGATGTCCTCTTATCTCCGTGCCATCTATTCTGTTCCATCTTCATGATGTCCTCTTATCTCCGTGCCATCTATTCTGTTCCATCTTCATGATGTCCTCTTATCTCCGTGCCATCTATTCTGTTCCATCTTCATAATGTCCTCTTATCTCCGTGCCATCTATTCTGTTCCATCTTCATAATGTCCTCTTATCTCCGTGCCATCTATTCTGTTCCATCTTCATGATGTCCTCTTATCTCCGTGCCATCTATTCTGTTCCATCTTCATAATGTCCTCTTATCTCCGTGCCATCTATTCTGTTCCATCTTCATGATGTCCTCTTATCTCCGTGCCATCTATTCTGTTCCATCTTCATAATGTCCTCTTATCTCCGTGCCATCTATTCTGTTCCATCTTCATAATGTCCTCTTATCTCCGTGCCATCTATTCTGTTCCATCTTCATGATGTCCTCTTATCTCCGTGCCATCTATTCTGTTCCATCTTCATAATGTCCTCTTATCTCCGTGCCATCTATTCTGTTCCATCTTCATGATGTCCTCTTATCTCCGTGCCATCTATTCTGTTCCATCTTCATAATGTCCTCTTATCTCCGTGCCATCTATTCTGTTCCATCTTCATAATGTCCTCTTATCTCCGTGCCATCTATTCTGTTCCATCTTCATAATGTCCTCTTATCTCCGTGCCATCTATTCTGTTCCATCTTCATAATGTCCTCTTATCTCCGTGCCATCTATTCTGTTCCATCTTCATAATGTCCTCTTATCTCCGTGCCATCTATTCTGTTCCATCTTCATAATGTCCTCTTATCTCCGTGCCATCTATTCTGTTCCATCTTCATGATGTCCTCTTATCTCCGTGCCATCTATTCTGTTCCATCTTCATAATGTCCTCTTATCTCCGTGCCATCTATTCTGTTTCATCTTCATAATGTCCTCTTATCTCCGTGCCATCTATTCTGTTCCATCTTCATGATGTCCTCTTATCTCCGTGCCATCTATTCTGTTCCATCTTCATGATGTCCTCTTATCTCCGTGCCATCTATTCTGTTCCATCTTCATAATGTCCTCTTATCTCCGTGCCATCTATTCTGTTCCATCTTCGTAATGTCCTCTTATTTGAACCTTTATTTAACGAGGCAAGTCAGCTTAAGAACAAAATCTTATTTACAATGATGGCCTAGGAACAGTGGTGTTAACTGCCTGGTTCAGGGGGCAGAACGACAGATTTTTAACCTTATCAGCTCGGGGGATCCGTTCTTGCAACCTTTCGTTTACTCGTCCAACGGTCTAAGCACCAAGCTACCCTGCCGCCCCAATAGATGGCATTATCTCCATGCCATCGATTCTGTTCCATCTTCATAATTCACTTGGCCGTGATGGGGATCAAATCAAAGTGGTTAAATATCAAACGAGTCAAAATGTGTATTTCAGTCGCCGTCATTTCAGTCCTCTCTTTAGTCTCTGTACGTTCCGGGTTCAAGGTCCGGGGTTTAGTCCAGGGTCTCGTGGTTGGGGCTGTCTTCGGGACTCGAGTCCTCCTCAGCCAGAGTGTCTCTGCGAGTGAACGTAGCCGCCAGTTGAACGCTGAGTCGTGGTTTGACAGCCGCCATCTCAGACAGCGCGATGGTGTTACGGTTGACCAACGTGGTCTTGTCCATGTTCTCTATGCTGTGCTGGGCCAACACCGCGTCCAGGAAGTCATACTTGGGCAACAACTTGCCGCTCTCGAAAAGATACTTGGCCAGGTAGGAGAAAGCCACGTTGCCCAGGAAGGAGGCCAACATGGAGACGGTCTTAAACGGGAACTTCTGCACCACGATGTGTTCCACCTCTCCAGTCAGATGATGGATCCGGTCCTCTATCTGCCAGCCGGGGTAGTAGATGAAGGGGGGTAGTGAGAGGTAGGGTTCCCCTCCTCCGATCCGCAGGATCAGACCAAAGACGTAAGCAGCAACGGAGCCGTACGTGTTGGTTCCCTTGACGAAGAGAACGGAGATGAGCTGAGGGAAGATGATAACGTAGACCAGGTCGGAGCTCAGGTACCACAGCCCGTACACCGTCCCCGTCAGCAACGCCATCGCCGTGGCCAGGCCGCCGAACACAAAGATGGTGACACGCATCACCCACACGATCTCGGTGTCCGATGCCTGGGGGGAATGGGGGGGACAACGTTACACACACCAACACAGAGAACAGTGGCTCAACTGCTCCTATGATGTTCAAATATTAGATGATGTAGTGAGTGGTGTTTTTTATAGCCACGCCCCTTTCCCAACTCACCGATTGGCGGAAAGCCAGCTGGTAGATGTTCCGAGCGAACATGGAGCTAGCTGATAGGATGGAGGAGTCGGCGGATGACATCACGGCAGCAGAGACCGCCCCCAGGCCGAAGAAGGAGACGAAGGGAGGACAGAGGTACTGGAGGACTATGGGTAATATCATGTCTGCCTGGTCCCTCTCCTTGGGAGGTACAGGTCCATACGCCGTCTGGTTCCAGTCTGAGGAACACCAGGAACACAACATACCGTTTGGAACCTGGAACCACAGCTGAATCTAAAGGACTGCCTTTCTCTGGTTCCAGTCTGAGGAACATAACATACCGTTTGGAACCTGGAACCACAGCTGAATCTAAAGGACTGCCTTTCTCTGGTTCCAGTCTGAGGAACACCAGGAACACAACATACCGTTTGGAACCTGGAACCACAGCTGAATCTAAAGGACTGCCTTTCTCTGGTTCTAGTCTGAGGAACATGAGGAACAAAACACATCGTTTGGAACCTGGAACCACAGCTGAATCTAAAGGACTGCCTTTCTCTGGTTCTAGTCTGAGGAACATGAGGAACACAACATACCGTTTGGAACCTGGAACCACAGCTGAATCTAAAGGACTGCCTTTCTCTGGTTCTAGTCTGAGGAACACCAAGAACACAACACATCGTTTGGAACCTGGAACCACAGCTGAATCTAAAGGACTGCCTTTCTCTGGTTCTAGTCTGAGGAACATGAGAAACACAACACATCGTTTGGAACCTGGAACCACAGCTGAATCTAAAGGACTGCCTTTCTCTGGTTCTAGTCTGAGGAACATGAGAAACACAACACATCGTTTGGAACCTGGAACCACAGCTGAATCTAAAGGACTGCCTTTCTCTGGTTCCAGTCTGAGGAACACCAGGAACACAACATACCGTTTGGAACCTGGAACCACAGCTGAATCTAAAGGACTGCCTTTCTCTGGTTCTAGTCTGAGGAACATGAGGAACACAACATACCGTTTGGAACCTGGAACCACAGCTGAATCTAAAGGACTGCCTTTCTCTGGTTCCAGTCTGAGGAACACCAGGAACACAACACATCGTTTGGAACCTGGAACCACAGCTGAATCTAAAGGACTGCCTTTCTCTGGTTCTAGTCTGAGGAACATGAGAAACACAACACATCGTTTGGAACCTGGAACCACAGCTGAATCTAAAGGACTGCCTTTCTCTGGTTCTAGTCTGAGGAACATGAGAAACACAACACATCGTTTGGAACCTGGAACCACAGCTGAATCTAAAGGACTGCCTTTCTCTGGTTCCAGTCTGAGGAACACCAGGAACACAACACATCGTTTGGAACCTGGAACCACAGCTGAATCTAAAGGACTGCCTTTCTCTGGTTCCAGTCTGAGGAACACCAAGACAACAACACATCGTTTGGAACCTGGAACCACAGCTGAATCTAAAGGACTGCCTTTCTCTGGTTCTAGTCTGAGGAACATGAGGAACTGTGGAAGAACATTGGTCAAAGGAACCTGCTAAAGAACTACATCTGTGGGGGAAGAGCAGTCAAAGGATATATATAGCATCCCTTAACGTAGCATTTCACCTCCCGTCACTGGACGTAGTCCTACTGTAACTAGATATCACCCCTTAACGTAGCATTTCACCTCCCGTCACTGGACGTAGTCCTACTGTAACTATATATCACCCCTTAACGTAGCATTTCACCTCCCGTCACTGGACGTAGTCCTACTGTAACTATATAGCACCCCTTAACGTAGCATTTCACCTCCCGTCACTGGACGTAGTCCTACTGTAACTATATATCACCCCTTAACGTAGCATTTCACCTCCCGTCACTGGACGTAGTCCTACTGTAACTAGATATCACCCCTTAACGTAGCATTTCACCTCCCGTCACTGGACGTAGTCCTACTGTAACTAGATATCACCCCTTAACGTAGCATTTCACCTCCCGTCACTGGACGTAGTCCTACTGTAACTATATATAGCATCCCTTAACGTAGCATTTCACCTCCCGTCACTGGACGTAGTCCTACTGTAACTATATAGCATCCCTTAACGTAGCATTTCACCTCCCGTCACTGGACATAGTCCTACTGTAACTAGATATCACCCCTTAACGTAGCATTTCACCTCCCGTCACTGGACGTAGTCCTACTGTAACTATATATCACCCCTTAACGTAGCATTTCACCTCCCGTCACTGGACGTAGTCCTACTGTAACTATATATCACCCCTTAACGTAGCATTTCACCTCCCGTCACTGGATGTAGTCCTACTGTAACTAGATATCACCCCTTAACGTAGCATTTCACCTCCCGTCACTGGACGTAGTCCTACTGTAACTATATATAGCATCCCTTAACGTAGCATTTCACCTCCCGTCACTGGACGTAGTCCTACTGTAACTATATATCACCCCTTAACGTAGCATTTCACCTCCCGTCACTGGACGTAGTCCTACTGTAACTATATATCGCCCCTTAACGTAGCATTTCACCTCCCGTCACTGGACGTAGTCCTACTGTAACTATATAGCATCCCTTAACGTAGCATTTCACCTCCCGTCACTGGACGTAGTCCTACTGTAACTATATAGCACCCCTTAACGTAGCATTTCACCTCCCATCACTGGACGTAGTCCTACTGTAACTATATAGCACCCCTTAACGTAGCATTTCACCTCCCGTCACTGGACGTAGTCCTACTGTAACTATATATCACCCCTTAACGTAGCATTTCACCTCCCGTCACTGGACGTAGTCCTACTGTAACTATATATCACCCCTTAACGTAGCATTTCACCTCCCGTCACTGGACGTAGTCCTACTGTAACTATATATCACCCCTTAACGTAGCATTTCACCTCCCGTCACTGGACGTAGTCCTACTGTAACTATATATCACCCCTTAACGTAGCATTCCACCTCCCGTCACTGGACGTAGTCCTACTGTAACTATATATCACCCCTTAACGTAGCATTTCACCTCCCGTCACTGGACGTAGTCCTACTGTAACTATATATCACCCCTTAACGTAGCATTCCACCTCCCGTCACTGGACGTAGTCCTACTGTAACTATATATCACCCCTTAACGTAGCATTTCACCTCCCGTCACTGGACGTAGTCCTACTGTAACTATATATCACCCCTTAACGTAGCATTTCACCTCCCGTCACTGGACGTAGTCCTACTGTAACTATATATTACCCCTTAACGTAGCATTTCACCTCCCGTCACTGGACGTAGTCCTACTGCAACTATATATCACCTGTTAACGTAGCATTTCACCTCACGTAGTCCTACTGTAACTATATATCACCTGTTAACGTAGCATTTCACCTCACGTAGTCCTACTGTAACTATATATCACCCCTTAACATAGCATTTCACCTCACGTAGTCCTACTGTAACTATATATCACCCCTTAACGTAGCATTTCACCTCCCGTCACTGGACGTAGTCCTACTGTATCTATATATCACCCCTTAACATAGCATTTCATCTCCCGTCACTGGACGTAGTCCTACTGTAACTATATATCACCCCTTAACGTAGCATTTCACCTCCCGTCACTGGACGTAGTCCTACTGTAACTATATATCACCCCTTAACGTAGCATTTCACCTCCCGTCACTGGACGTAGTCCTACTGTAACTATATATTACCCCTTAACGTAGCATTTCACCTCCCGTCACTGGACGTAGTCCTACTGTAACTATATATCACCCCTTAACGTAGCATTTCACCTCCCGTCACTGGACGTAGTCCTACTGCAACTATATATCACCTGTTAACGTAGCATTTCACCTCACGTAGTCCTACTGTAACTATATATCACCCCTTAACATAGCATTTCACCTCACGTAGTCCTACTGTAACTATATATCACCCCTTAACATAGCATTTCACCTCACGTAGTCCTACTGTAACTATATATCACCCCTTAACATAGCATTTCACCTCCCGTCACTGGATGTAGTCCTACTGTAACTATATATCACCCCTTAACATAGCATTTCACCTCACGTAGTCCTACTGTAACTATATATCACCCCTTAACGTAGCATTTCACCTCCCGTCACTGGACGTAGTCCTACTCTAACTATATATCACCCCTTAACGTAGCATTTCACCTCCCATTCCTGTCTCTGTAACTGAGTGTACAGACAGTGATTCAGCAGGACTTTGATGCTGGAGTTAAAACCTGGAGATCAAACCTAATTCAGTCCCTTCTGCTTCTCCTCAGATGTAATATTTACAAAGTTCACAGTAGTAAACGGAGAGATGGAGAGAGACAGAGAGAGAGAGAGAGACGGAGGGGGAGAGAGAGAGAGATTGAGGGAGGGAGAGAGAGAGATTGAGAGACAGAGAGAGGGAGAGAGAGAGGGAGGGGGAGAGAGAGAGATTGAGGGAGAGAGAGATTGAGAGACAGAGACAGAGAGAGAGAGAGAGGGAGGGGGAGAGAGAGAGAGAGATTGAGAGACAGAGAGAGAGAGCGAGAGAGAGAGACACGGAGGGGGAGAGAGACAGAGAGAGATGGAGAGACAGGTTGAGATCGATCCTCCATAATGGATGAAGGGACCAGCTGCTGATGTTTTTTAGGAGCTTTCCAGAGATCTGAGGGGAACATGGTTACACCCTGAGGTGTCCCCCGGACCCCCTCCCCCCAACGCCCAGCAGGGGGACATACCTCTGGAATATGTGTCATCATTAGGCTACCAGTTGAGGAACTTTCAATCAGACGTTTGGGAATGTTAGGAAAACAACTAACAACTGTAGATCAACCAACACGACAGAACGACATGTCCTAGTTAGAACCGCTCATACATAAAGGAACTGTACCCCAGGGTGTGTGTGTGTGTGTGTGTGCGTGTGTGTGTGTGTGTGTGTGTGCGTGTGTGTGTGCGTGTCTCACCTGTGGAGGCCCCTATAGCCCCGATCATTACTGAGGGCACGGCCATGACCAGGCACCCTGCAGCGGCGATGAACGAGAGCACCTGGGCGTACGTAGCTGAAGAGGCAGAGAGAACCCGTTGAAAATATACCTGCCAGGGAATCCCCCCCAACATCTAGAACACAGAGAGGAGATAGTGAATTCATCTAGAACACAGAGAGGAGATAGTGAATTCATCTAGAACACAGAGAGGAGATAGTGAATTCATTTAGAATGGAAAGAGGAGATAGTGAATTCATCGAGAATGGAAAGAGGAGATAGTGAATTAATCTGGAACACAGAGAGGAGATAGTGAATTCATTTAGAATGGAAAGAGGAGATAGTGAATTCCTCTAGAACACAGAGAGGAGATAGTGAATTCATTTAGAATGGAAAGAGGAGATAGTGAATTCATCTAGAACGGAAAGAGGAGATAGTGAATTCATCTAGAACACAGAGAGGAGATAGTGAATTCATCTAGAACACAGAGAGGAGATAGTGAATTCATCTAGAACACAGAGAGGAGATAGTGAATTCATCTAGAATGGAAAGAGGAGATAGTGAATTCATCTAGAACACAGAGAGGAGATAGTGAATTCATTTAGATTACAGAGAGGAGATAGTGAATTCCTCTAGAATGGAAAGAGGAGGTAGTGAATTCATTTAGATTACAGAGAGATGATAGTGAATTCATCTAGAATGGAAAGAGGAGATTGTGAATTAATTTAGATTACAGAGAGGAGATAGTGAATTCCTCTAGAATGGAGAGAGGAGATGGTGAATTCAACAGTAAGTATCATTACAATCAGAACATAATCACTGCTCCTTAAACAGCAGGGGTGGCAGGGTAGCCTAGTGGTTAGAGCGTTGGACTAGTAACCGAAAGGTTGCAAGTTCGAATCCCCAAGCTGACAAGGTACAAATCTGTCGTTCTGCCCCTGAACAGGCAGTTAACCCACTGTTCCTAGGCCGTCATTGAAAATAAGAATTTGTTCTTAACTGACTTGCCTAGTTAAATAAAGGTTAAAAAAAAATCCAGACCTAGTACTGTACGTACCAGCAGACAGAACCAGTCCTATCTAGACCCAGTCCTATCCAGACCCAGTCCTATCTAGTACTGTATGTACCAGCAGACAGAACCAGTCTGACCCAGACCCAGTCCTATCCAGACCCAGCTCTATTCTGACCTAGTACTGTACGTACCAGCAGACAGAACCAGTCCTATCTAGACCCAGTCCTATCCAGACCCAGTCCTATCTAGTACTGTATGTACCAGCAGACAGAACCAGTCTGACCCAGACCCAGTCCTATCCAGACCCAGCTCTATTCTGACCTAGTACAGAGAGGAGTACCAGCAGACAGAACCAGTCCTATCCAGACCCAGCTCTATTCTGACCTAGTACTGTACGTACCAGCAGACAGAAGTTGTCTATCCAGACCCAGGCGTCTTCTCTCTTGATGTTTCCCTTCCAGGGAGCTTGGTAGATCTCCTTCACTGCACTGATCTTGATGTCAGACACCGCTGGGTTGTTCAGAGCGAACGGCACTGAAACCCACTGACACAGAGGCAGAGACACATCAACCCTGGGTCATACACACACTGCTACAGCCGGAATGTCACATTTTAAATAGTTGTAGAAATATAGAATCATGTTTTTAATAGTTGTAGAAATATAGAATCATGTTTTTAATAGTTGTAGAAATATAGAATCATGTTTTTAATAGTAAGAGTTGTGCCAATTCTTTCTCAAATCCTTTCAAATGTTTCAGCGACAATGGAACCCAACAGAATGGTCCCAAAAGTACAAACTCCCAAGCAAAATGAAGTCCAGCTGAAATAAGTGGTCCAGGCCGAGTGTCTCACCAGTCCCAGGAAGATACAGAAGAGTTGCACCACGTCGGTGTAGGCTACAGAATACAGACCTCCGACTAACGTGTAGAAGATTGCAATACAGGCAGAGATCACCACAGACATCTTGATGTTTATGTCTATGATCACACTCAGCGTGGCTCCTAGAGGAACAGACAAGACAGGGACCTGGTCAGAGATAGTAACAATACAGGCAGAGATCACCACAGACATCTTGATGTTTATGTCTATGATCACACTCAGCGTGGCTCCTAGAGGAACAGACAAGACAGGGACCTGGTCAGAGATAGTAACAATACAGGCAGAGATCACCACAGACATCTTGATGTTTATGTCTATGATCACACTCAGCGTGGCTCCTAGAGGAACAGACAAGACAGGGACCTGGTCAGAGATAGTAACAACACGGTCAGAGATCACCACTGTGCTGTCATGTCATTCATAATAACTTACCCAGAGCAGATAAAATGGCCGCCGACCAGAAGATCTCTCCCATTAGAGCAGGTATGAAGAGCAGACCACCCATCCTCTTCCCATACTTCTGCTGGAAAGGGTCCAGCATGGTGACATAACCTCTGGAGCGCATGGGCTTGGCGAAGAACAGGCCCCCTGGACACGGCAAGCATGTTGGCACGTTGAATAAACGCACAGGATATTGGGGATTGTCAGAGGAATGGGAAATATATTTAGGATTGTTTCACAAGTCTACGTGGTTAAGTTATATATATATATATGAGTTATTGTTCTCTACCTCACTAATATATATTATATTGTACGGTGCATTTGGAAAGTATTCAGACCCCTTGACTTTTTCCACATTTTGTTACATTACAGCCTTATTCTAAAATAGATTTTTTTATTTTTTATTACCCTCATCAATCTATGCACAGTACCCCATAATGACATCACAGTACCCCATAATGACATCACAATACCCCATAATGACATCACAATACTGTCACACCCTGACCATAGTTTGCTTTGTATTTTCTATGTTTTGGTTGGTCAGGGTGTGATCTGAGTGGGCATTCTATGTTGGATGTCTTGTTTGTCTATTTCTATGTCTGGCCTGATATGGTTCTTAATCAGAGGCAGGTGTTAGTCATTGTCTCTGATTGGGAACCATGTTTAGGTAGCCTGTTTGGTGTTGGGTTTTGTGGGTGATTGTTCCTGTCTCTGTGTTAGTTTGCACCAGAATAGGCAGTTCAGGTTTTCACGTTACGTTTCTTGTTTATCTTTTTATTAAACATGAATCAAAATAACCACGCTGCGCTTTGGTCCGCCTCTCCTTCGACAAAAGAAAACCCTTACAAATACCCCATAATGACATCACAATACCCCATAATGACATCACAACACCCCATAATGACATCACAATATTCAATAATGACAAAGCGAAAACCGTTTTTTAGAAATGTTTGCAAATGTATTAAACATAAAAAAACAGAAATACCTTATTTTCATAAGTATTTAGACCTTTTGCTATGAGACTCGACATTGAGCTCAGGTGCATCCTGTTTCCATTGATCATCCTTGAGATGTTTCTACAACTTGATTGGAGTCCACCTGTTGTAAATTCAATTGATTGGACATGATTTGGAAAGGCACACACCTGTCTATATAAGGTCCTACAGTTGACATCGCATGTCAGAGCAAAAACCAAGCCATGAAGTTGAAGAAATTGTCGTTAGAGCGCCGAGACAGGATTGTGTCGAGGCACAGATCTGGGGAAGGGTACCAAAAAATGTCTGCAGCATTGAAGGTCCCCAAGAACACAGTGGCCTCCATCATTCTTAAATGGAAGAAGTTTGTAACCACCAAGACTCTTCCTCGAGCTTCCTAGAGCCCAGACAAACTGAGCAATCAGGGGAGAAGGTCATTGGTCAGGGGGGTGACCAAGAACCTGATGGTCACTGACAGAGTTCCAGAGTTCCTCTGTGGGGATGGGAGAACCTTCCAGAAGGACAACCATCTCTGCAGCACTACACAAATCAGGCCTTTATGGTGGAGTTGCCATATAGAAGCCACTCCTCAGTAAAAG
>NW_027003283.1:109020-124020 GCF_036934945.1 Oncorhynchus masou masou
TCCTCTTAAATAGCAGAGTAGAGGGAGATCCATTATATTGTCCTCCTAGTCAGCAGAGTAGAGGGAGATCCATTATATTGTCCTCCTCGTCAGCAGAGTAGAGGGAGATCCATTATATTGTCCTCTTCGTCAGCAGAGTAGATGGAGATCCATTATATTGTCCTCCTAGTCAGCAGAGTAGATGGAGATCCATTATATTGTCCTCCTAGTCAGCAGAGTAGAGGGAGATCCATTATATTGTCCTCTTAATTAGCAGAGTAGAGGGAGATCCATTATATTGTCCTCTTAAATAGCAGAGTAGAGGGAGATCCATTATATTGTCCTCCTAGTCAGCAGAGTAGAGGGAGATCCATTATATTGTCCTCCTCGTCAGCAGAGTAGAGGGAGATCCATTATATTGTCCTCTTCGTCAGCAGAGTAGATGGAGATCCATTATATTGTCCTCCTAGTCAGCAGAGTAGATGGAGATCCATTATATTGTCCTCCTAGTCAGCAGAGTAGATGGAGATCCATTATATTGTCCTCCTAGTCAGCAGAGTAGATGGAGATCCATTATATTGTCCTCCTAGTCAGCAGAGTAGAGGGAGATCCATTGTATTGTCCTCCTAGTCAGCAGAGTAGAGGGAGATCCATTATATTGTCCTCCTAGTCAGCAGAGTAGAGGTAGATCCATTATATTGTCCTCTTAATTAGCAGAGTAGAGGGAGATCCATTATATTGTCCTCCTAGTCAGCAGAGTAGATGGAGATCCATTATATTGTCCTCCTAGTCAGCAGAGTAGATGGAGATCCATTATATTGTCCTCTTAATTAGCAGAGTAGATGGAGATCCATTATATTGTCCTCCTAGTCAGCAGAGTAGAGGGAGATCCATTATATTGTCCTCCTAGTCAGCAGAGTAGAGGGAGATCCATTATATTGTCCTCCTAGTCAGCAGAGTAGAGAGAGATCCATTATATTGTCCTCCTAGTCAGCAGAGTAGATGGAGATCCATTATATTGTCCTCTTAATTAGCAGAGTAGATGGAGATCCATTATGTTGTCCTCTTAATTAGCAGAGTAGATGGAGATCCATTATGTTGTCCTCCTAGTCAGCAGAGTAGAGGGAGATCCATTATATTGTCCTCCTAGTCAGCAGAGTAGATGGAGATCCATTATATTGTCCTCTTAATTAGCAGAGTAGAGGGAGATCCATTATATTGTCCTCCTCGTCAGCAGAGTAGAGGGAGATCCATTATATTGTCCTCCTAGTCAGCAGAGTAGAGGGAGATCCATTATATTGTCCTCCTAGTCAGCAGAGTAGATAGAGATCCATTATATTGTCCTCCTAGTCAGCAGAGTAGAGGGAGATCCATTATATTGTCCTCCTAGTTAGCAGAGTAGAGGGAGATCCATTATATTGTCCTCCTAGTCAGCAGAGTAGAGGGAGATCCATTATATTGTCCTCTTAATTAGCAGAGTAGAGGGAGATCCATTATGTTGTCCTCCTAGTCAGCAGAGTAGATGGAGATCCATTATATTGTCATCCTAGTCAGCAGAGTAGAGGGAGATCCATTATATTGTCCTCCTAGTCAGCAGAGTAGATGGAGATCCATTATATTGTCCTCCTAGTCAGCAGAGTAGATGGAGATCCATTATATTGTCCTCTTAATTAGCAGAGTAGAGGGAGATCCATTATATTGTCCTCTTAATTAGCAGAGTAGAGGGAGATCCATTATATTGTCCTCTTAATTAGCAGAGTAGATGGAGATCCATTATATTGTCCTCCTAGTCAGCAGAGTAGATGGAGATCCATTATATTGTCCTCCTAGTCAGCAGAGTAGAGGGAGATCCATTATATTGTCCTCTTAATCAGCAGAGTAGATGGAGATCCATTATATTGTCCTCTTAAATAGCAGAGTAGATGGAGATCCATTATATTGTCCTCCTAGTCAGCAGAGTAGATGGAGATCCATTATATTGTCCTCCTAGTCAGCAGAGTAGATGGAGATCCATTATATTGTCCTCTTAATCAGCAGAGTAGATGGAGATCCATTATATTGTCCTCCTAGTCAGCAGAGTAGAGGGAGATCCATTATATTGTCCTCCTAGTCAGCAGAGTAGAGGGAGATCCATTATATTGTCCTCCTAGTCAGCAGAGTAGAGGGAGATCCATTATATTGTCCTCTTAATCAGCAGAGTAGATGGAGATCCATTATATTGTCCTCCTAGTCAGCAGAGTAGATGGAGATCCATTATTTTGTCCTCCTAGTCAGCAGAGTAGAGGGAGATCCATTATATTGTCCTCCTAGTCAGCAGAGTAGATGGAGATCCATTATATTGTCCTCCTAGTCAGCAGAGTAGATGGAGATCCATTATTTTGTCCTCCTAGTCAGCAGAGTAGAGGGAGATCCATTATATTGTCCTCCTAGTCAGCAGAGTAGATAGAGATCCATTATATTGTCCTCCTAGTCAGCAGAGTAGAGGGAGATCCATTATATTGTCCTCCTAGTCAGCAGAGTAGAGGGAGATCCATTATATTGTCCTCTTAATTTGCAGAGTAGAGGGAGATCCATTATATTGTCCTCTTCGTCAGCAGAGTAGAGGGAGATCCATTATATTGTCCTCCTAGTCAGCAGAGTAGATGGAGATCCATTATATTGTCCTCCTCGTCAGCAGAGTAGAGGGAGATCCATTATATTGTCCTCTTAATTAGCAGAGTAGAGGGAGATCCATTATATTGTCCTCCTCGTCAGCAGAGTAGAGGGAGATCCATTATATTGTCCTCTTAATTAGCAGAGTAGAGGGAGATCCATTATATTGTCCTCCTAGTCAGCAGAGTAGATGGAGATCCATTATATTGTCCTCCTAGTCAGCAGAGTAGATGGAGATCCATTATATTGTCCTCCTAGTCAGCAGAGTAGATGGAGATCCATTATATTGTCCTCCTAGTCAGCAGAGTAGAGGGAGATCCATTATATTGTCCTCCTAGTCAGCAGAGTAGAGGGAGATCCATTATATTGTCCTCCTAGTCAGCAGAGTAGAGGGAGATCCATTATATTGTCCTCCTAGTCAGCAGAGTAGAGGGAGATCCATTATATTGTCCTCTTAAATAGCAGAGTAGAGGGAGATCCATTATATTGTCCTCTTAAATAGCAGAGTAGAGGGAGATCCATTATATTGTCCTCTTAATTAGCAGAGTAGAGGGAGATCCATTATATTGTCCTCTTAATTAGCAGAGTAGATGGAGATCCATTATATTGTCCTCTTAAATAGCAGAGTAGAGGGAGATCCATTATATTGTCCTCTTAATTAGCAGAGTAGAGGGAGATCCATTATATTGTCCTCTTAATTAGCAGAGTAGAGGGAGATCCATTATATTGTCCTCCTAGTCAGCAGAGTAGAGGGAGATCCATTATATTGTCCTCCTAGTCAGCAGAGTAGAGGGAGATCCATTATATTGTCCTCTTAAATAGCAGAGTAGAAGGAGATCCATTATATTGTCCTCTTAATTAGCAGAGTAGAAGGAGAGACAAATTTATCGTTCAACCCAAATAGCACCCTATTCCCTGTGGGCCTGTGTCCATGGCAGTGCTCAACATAGGGAATAGGGTGCTATTTGGGCCGTCGTCATACATGGTGTTCATCCTCCTGGTGCCCAATTATCCTCCTGTATCCCTCTATGTGCCTGTGTGACCTTCTGCTAATGGAGCTAGAGGCATGGGATCTCTCTCTCTCTCTCTCTCTCTCTCTCTCTGATCATGGACATTAATATGGAGTTGGACCCCCCTTTGCTGCTATAACAGCCTCCACTCTTCTGGGAAGTCATTAATATGGAGTTGGTCCCCCTTTGCTGCTATAACAGCCTCCACTCTTCTGGGAAGTCATTAATATGGAGTTGCCCCCCCCCCCTTGCTGCTATAACAGCCTCCACTCTTCAGGGAAGGCATTAATATGGAGTTGGACCCCCTTTGCTGCTATAACAGCCTCCACTCTTCTGGGAAGGCATTAATATGGAGTTGGTCCCCCTTTGCTGCTATAACAGCCTCCACTCTTCAGGGAAGTCATTAATATGGAGTTGGTCCCCCTTTGCTGCTATAACAGCCTCCACTCTTCTGGGAAGTCATTAATATGGAGTTGCCCCCCCTTGCTGCTATAACAGCCTCCACTCTTCAGGGAAGGCATTAATATGGAGTTGGACCCCCCTTTGCTGCTATAACAGCCTCCACTCTTCAGGGAAGTCATCAATATGGAGTTGGTCCCCCTTTGCTGCTATAACAGCCTCCACTCTTCAGGGAAGTCATTAATATGGAGTTGGTCCCCCCCTTTGCTGCTATAACAGCCTCCACTCTTCTGGGAAGGCATTAATATGGAGTTGGACCCCCCTTTGCTGCTATAACAGCCTCCACTCTTCTGGGAAGTCATTAATATGGAGTTGGTCCCCCCCTTGCTGCTATAACAGCCTCCACTCTTCAGGGAAGGCATTAATATGGAGTTGGACCCCCTTTGCTGCTATAACAGCCTCCACTCTTCAGGGAAGTCATCAATATGGAGTTGGTCCCCCTTTGCTGCTATAACAGCCTCCACTCTTCAGGGAAGTCATTAATATGGAGTTGGTCCCCCTTTGCTGCTATAACAGCCTCCACTCTTCTGGGAAGTCATTAATATGGAGTTGGTCCCCCCTTTGCTGCTATAACAGCCTCCACTCTTCAGGGAAGTCATTAATATGGAGTTGGTCCCCCTTTGCTGCTATAACAGCCTCCACTCTTCTGGGAAGGCATTAATATGGAGTTGGTCCCCCTTTGCTGCTATAACAGCCTCCACTCTTCTGGGAAGTCATTAATATGGAGTTGGTCCCCCTTTGCTGCTATAACAGCCTCCACTCTTCAGGGAAGTCATTAATATGGAGTTGGTCCCCCCTTTGCTGCTATAAGAGCCTCCACTCTTCTGGGAAGTCATTAATATGGAGTTGGACCCCCCTTTGCTGCTATAACAGCCTCCACTCTTCAGGGAAGTCATTAATATGGAGTTGGTCCCCCTTTGCTGCTATAACAGCCTCCACTCTTCAGGGAAGTCATTAATATGGAGTTGGTCCCCCTTTGCTGCTATAACAGCCTCCACTCTTCTGGGAAGTCATTAATATGGAGTTGGTCCCCCTTTGCTGCTATAACAGCCTCCACTCTTCAGGGAAGTCATTAATATGGAGTTGGTCCCCCTTTGCTGCTATAACAGCCTCCACTCTTCTGGGAAGTCATTAATATGGAGGTGGTCCCCCCTTGCTGCTATAACAGCCTCCACTCTCCAGGGAAGTCATTAATATGGAGTTGGTCCCCCCTTTGCTGCTATAACAGTCTCCACTCTCCTGGGAAGTCATTAATATGGAGTTGGTCCCCCCCCCCCCTTTGCTGCTATAACAGCCTCCACTCTTCTGGGAAGGCATTAATATGGAGTTGGACCCCCCTTTGCTGCTATAACAGCCTCCACTCTTCTGGGAAGTCATTAATATGGAGTTGGACCCCCCTTTGCTGCTATAACAGCCTCCACTCTTCTGGGAAGTCATTAATATGGAGTTGGTCCCCCCTTTGCTGCTATAACAGTCTCCACTCTCCTGGGAAGGCTTTAATATGGAGTTGGTCCCCCCTTTGCTGCTATAACAGCCTCCACTCTTCTGGGAAGTCATTAATATGGAGTTGGTCCCCCCTTTGCTGCTATAACAGCCTCCACTCTTCAGGGAAGTCATTAATATGGAGTTGGTCCCCCCCCCCCCTTTGCTGCTATAACAGCCTCCACTCTTCTGGGAAGGCATTAATATGGAGTTGGTCCCCCCTTTGCTGCTATAACAGCCTCCACTCTTCTGGGAAGTCATTAATATGGAGTTGGACCCCCCCTTTGCTGCTATAACAGCCTCCACTCTTCTGGGAAGGCATTAATATGGAGTTGGACCCCCCTTTGCTGCTATAACAGCCTCCACTCTTCAGGGAAGTCATTAATATGGAGTTGGTCCCCCCCCCCCTTTGCTGCTATAACAGCCTCCACTCTTCTGGGAAGTCATTAATATGGAGTTGGTCCCCCCTTTGCTGCTATAACAGCCTCCACTCTTCAGGGAAGGCTTTAATATGGAGTTGGTCCCCCTTTGCTGCTATAACAGCCTCCACTCTTCTGGGAAGTCATTAATATGGAGTTGGTCCCCCCTTTGCTGCTATAACAGCCTCCACTCTTCAGGGAAGTCATTAATATGGAGTTGGTCCCCCCCCCCCCTTTGCTGCTATAACAGCCTCCACTCTTCTGGGAAGGCATTAATATGGAGTTGGACCCCCCTTTGCTGCTATAACAGCCTCCACTCTTCTGGGAAGTCATTAATATGGAGTTGGACCCCCCTTTGCTGCTATAACAGCCTCCACTCTTCTGGGAAGGCATTAATATGGAGTTGGACCCCCTTTGCTGCTATAACAGCCTCCACTCTTCAGGGAAGTCATTAATATGGAGTTGGTCCCCCCCCTTTGCTGCTATAACAGCCTCCACTCTTCTGGGAAGGCATTAATATGGAGTTGGACCCCCCTTTGCTGCTATAACAGCCTCCACTCTTCTGGGAAGTCATTAATATGGAGTTGGACCCCCCTTTGCTGCTATAACAGCCTCCACTCTTCTGGGAAGTCATTAATATGGAGTTGGACCCCCCTTTGCTGCTATAACAGCCTCCACTCTTCTGGGAAGTCATTAATATGGAGTAGGTCCCCCCTTTGCTGCTATAACAGCATCCACTCTTCTGGGAAGTCATTAATATGGAGTTGGTCCCCCTTTGCTGCTATAACAGCCTCCACTCTTCAGGGAAGTCATTAATATGGAGTTGCCCCCCCCCCTTTGCTGCTATAACAGCCTCCACTCTTCTGGGAAGTCATTAATATGGAGTTGGTCCCCCCTTTGCTGCTATAACAGCCTCCACTCTTCAGGGAAGGCTTTAATATGGAGTTGGTCCCCCTTTGCTGCTATAACAGCCTCCACTCTCCTGGGAAGGCTTTAATATGGAGTTGGTCCCCCTTTGCTGCTATAACAGCCACCACTCTTCTGGGAAGTCATTAATATGGAGTTGGTCCCCCTTTGCTGCTATAACAGCCTCCACTCTTCAGGGAAGGCTTTCCACTAGATGTTGGAACATTGTTGCAGGGACTTGCTTCCATTCAGCCACAAGAGCATTAGTGAGGTCGGGCACTGATGTTGGGCGATTAGTCCTGGCTCTCAGTCGGCGTTCCAATTCATCCCAAAGGTTTTCGATGGGGTTGAGGTCAGGGCTTTGTGCAGGCCAGTCAAGTTCTTCCACACCGTGCTTGACAAACCATTTCTGCATGGACATCGCTTTTGACCACAGGGGCGTTGTCATCCTGAAAAAGGGAAGGGCATTATGGGGTATTGTGGGTAGATTGCTGAGGATGTGTTTGGTATTGAATCCGTTTTAGAATCAGACTGTAACGTAACAAAATGTGGGAAAAGCCAAGGGGTCTGAATACTTTCCCAAGGCCCTGTATGTGATGAAATGATTTGAGAATTGGTCTAACCAGGAATGTCTAATCTAGAACAGATACTGAGGGACAGAGATATGGAGGTTCTCTCTAAATAAAAATACCGTTATTCTATCGTTATTCGTTCTCTAATCTGTTCTGTTCTATACTGTTCTATTCTGTTGTATTCTATTATTTATTATTCTATTCTGTTCTATTCTGTTGTATTCTATTCTGTTGTATTCTATCCTGTTGTATTCTATTCTGTTCTATTCTGTTGTATTCTATTCTGTTGTATTCTATTCTGTTGTATTCTATTCAGTTGTATTCTATTATTTATTATTCTATTCTGTTCTATTCTGTTGTATTCTATTCTGTTGTATTCTGTTGTATTCTATCCTGTTGTATTCTATTCTGTTGTATTCTATTCTGTTGTATTCTGTTGTATTCTATCATGTTGTATTCTATTCTGTTGTATTCTATTCTGTTGTATTCTATTCTGTTGTTTTCTGTTGTATTATATTCTGTTGTATTCTATCCTGTTGTATTCTATTCTGTTGTATTCTATTCTATTCTGTTCTATTCTGTTGTATTCTATCCTGTTCTATTCTGTTGTATTCTATCCTGTTGTATTCTATTCTATTCTGTTGTATTCTATCCTGTTCTATTCTGTTGTATTCTATCCTGTTGTATTCTATCCTGTTGTATTCCATTCTGTTGTATTCTGTTGTATTCTATTCTGTTGTATTCTATTCTGTTGTATTCTGTTGTATTATATTCTGTTGTATTCTATCCTGTTGTATTCTATTCTGTTGTATTCTATTATATTCTATTCTATTCTGTTGTATTCTATTCTATTATGTTGTTTTCTATCCTGTTGTATTCTATTCTGTTGTATTCTATTATTTTGTATTCTATGATGTTGTATTCTATTCTATTCTGTTGTATTCTATTATATTCTGTTGTATTCTATTCTGTTGTATTCTATTCTATTATGTTGTATTCTATCCTGTTGTATTCTATTATGTTGTATTCTATTCTATTCTGTTGTATTCTGTTATATTCTGTTGTATTCTATTCTGTTGTATTCTATTCTATTCTGTTGTATTCTATTATATTCTGCTGTATTCTATTCTGTTGTATTCTATTCTATTATGTTGTATTCTATCCTGTTGTATTCTATTCTGTTGTATTCTATTATATTCTATTCTATTCTGTTGCATTCTATTATGTTGTATTCTATTCTATTCTGTTGTATTCTATTATATTCTGTTGTATTCTATTCTGTTGTATTCTATTCCATTATGTTGTATTCTATCCTGTTGTATTCTATTATGTTGTATTCTATTCTATTCTGTTGTATTCTGTTATATTCTGTTGTATTCTATTCTGTTGTATTCTATTCTATTCTGTTGTATTCTATTCTATTCTGTTGTATTCTATTCTGTTGTATTCTATTCTATTATTTTGTATTCTATCCTGTTGTATTCTATTCTGTTGTATTCTATTATTTTGTATTCTATGATGTTGTATTCTATTATATTCTGTTGTATTCTATTCTATTCTATTGTATTCTATCCTGTTGTATTCTATTATGTTGTATTCTATTCTATTCTGTTGTATTCTATTATATTCTGTTGTATTCTATTCTGTTGTATTCTATTCTATTATGTTGTATTCTATCCTGTTGTATTCTATTCTGTTGTATTCTATTATATTCTATTCTATTCTGTTGTATTCTATTATGTTGTATTCTATTCTATTCTGTTGTATTCTGTTGTATTCTATTCTGTTGTATTCTATTCTATTATGTTGTTTTCTATCCTGTTGTATTCTATTCTGTTGTATTCTATTATTTTGTATTCTATGATGTTGTATTCTATTCTATTCTGTTGTATTCTATTCTGTTGTATTCTATTCTGTTGTATTCTATTATATTCTGTTGTATTCTATTCTGTTGTATTCTGTTATATTCTGTTGTATTCTATTCTGTTGTATTCTATTCTATTCTGTTGTATTCTATTCTATTCTGTTGTATTCTATTCTATTCTGTTGTATTCTATTCTGTTGTATTCTATTCTATTATTTTGTATTCTATCCTGTTGTATTCTATTCTGTTGTATTCTATTATTTTGTATTCTATGATGTTGTATTCTATTATATTCTGTTGTATTCTATTCTATTCTATTGTATTCTATCCTGTTGTATTCTATTATGTTGTATTCTATTCTATTCTGTTGTATTCTATTATATTCTGTTGTATTCTATTCTGTTGTATTCTATTCTATTATGTTGTATTCTATCCTGTTGTATTCTATTCTGTTGTATTCTATTATATTCTATTCTATTCTGTTGTATTCTATTATGCTGTATTCTATTCTATTCTGTTGTATTCTATTATATTCTGTTGTATTCTATTCTGTTGTATTCTATTCTATTATGTTGTTTTCTATCCTGTTGTATTCTATTCTGTTGTATTCTATTATTTTGTATTCTATGATGTTGTATTCTATTCTATTCTGTTGTATTCTATTATATTCTGTTGTATTCTATTCTATTCTGTTGTATTCTATTCTATTCTGTTGTATTCTATTCTGTTGTATTCTATTCTATTATGTTGTATTCTATTCTGTTGTATTCTATTCTGTTGTATTCTATTCTATTATGTTGTATTCTATCCTGTTGTATTCTATTATGTTGTATTCTATTCTATTCTGTTGTATTCTGTTATATTCTGTTGTATTCTATTCTGTTGTATTCTATTCTATTCTGTTGTATTCTATTCTATTCTGTTGTATTCTATTCTGTTGTATTCTATTCTATTATTTTGTATTCTATCCTGTTGTATTCTATTCTGTTGTATTCTATTATTTTGTATTCTATGATGTTGTATTCTATTATATTCTGTTGTATTCTATTCTATTCTATTGTATTCTATCCTGTTGTATTCTATTATGTTGTATTCTATTCTATTCTGTTGTATTCTATTATATTCTGTTGTATTCTATTCTGTTGTATTCTATTCTATTATGTTGTATTCTATCCTGTTGTATTCTATTCTGTTGTATTCTATTATATTCTATTCTATTCTGTTGTATTCTATGATGTTGTATTCTATTCTATTCTGTGTATTCTGTTGTATTCTATTCTGTTGTATTCTATTCTATTATGTTGTTTTCTATCCTGTTGTATTCTATTCTGTTGTATTCTATTATTTTGTATTCTATGATGTTGTATTCTATTCTATTCTGTTGTATTCTATTATATTCTGTTGTATTCTATTCTGTTGTATTCTATTCTATTATGTTGTATTCTATCCTGTTGTATTCTATTATGTTGTATTCTATTCTATTCTGTTGTATTCTATTATATTCTGTTGTATTCTATTCTGTTGTATTCTATTCTATTCTGTTGTATTCTATTCTATTCTGTTGTATTCTATTCTGTTGTATTCTATTCTATTATTTTGTATTCTATCCTGTTGTATTCTATTCTGTTGTATTCTATTATTTTGTATTCTATGATGTTGTATTCTATTATATTCTGTTGTATTCTATTCTATTCTATTGTATTCTATCCTGTTGTATTCTATTATGTTGTATTCTATTCTATTCTGTTGTATTCTATTATATTCTGTTGTATTCTATTCTGTTGTATTCTATTCTATTATGTTGTATTCTATCCTGTTGTATTCTATTCTGTTGTATTCTATTATATTCTATTCTATTCTGTTGTATTCTATTATGTTGTATTCTATTCTATTCTGTTGTATTCTATTATATTCTGTTGTATTCTATTCTATTATGTTGTTTTCTATCCTGTTGTATTCTATTCTGTTGTATTCTATTATTTTGTATTCTATGATGTTGTATTCTATTCTATTCTGTTGTATTATATTCTATTCTGTTGTATTCTATTCTGTTGTATTCTATTCTATTATGTTGTATTCTATCCTGTTGTATTCTATTATGTTGTATTCTATTCTATTCTGTTGTATTCTATTATATTCTGTTGTATTCTATTCTGTTGTATTCTATTCTATTCTGTTGTATTCTATTCTATTCTGTTGTATTCTATTCTGTTGTATTCTATTCTATTATTTTGTATTCTATCCTGTTGTATTCTATTCTGTTGTATTCTATTATTTTGTATTCTATGATGTTGTATTCTATTATATTCTGTTGTATTCTATTCTATTCTATTGTATTCTATCCTGTTGTATTCTATTATGTTGTATTCTATTCTATTCTGTTGTATTCTATTATATTCTGTTGTATTCTATTCTGTTGTATTCTATTCTATTATGTTGTATTCTATCCTGTTGTATTCTATTCTGTTGTATTCTATTATATTCTATTCTATTCTGTTGTATTCTATTATGTTGTATTCTATTCTATTCTGTTGTATTCTATTATATTCTGTTGTATTCTATTCTATTATGTTGTTTTCTATCCTGTTGTATTCTATTCTGTTGTATTCTATTATTTTGTATTCTATGATGTTGTATTCTATTCTATTCTGTTGTATTATATTCTATTCTGTTGTATTCTATTCTATTCTGTTGTATTCTATTCTGTTGTATTCTATTCTATTCTGTTGTATTATATTATATTCTGTTGTATTCTATTCTATTTTGTTGTATTCTATTCTGTTGTATTCTATTCTATTCTGTTTTATGTTATTATTTTGTATTCTATGATGTTGTATTCTATTCTATTCTGTTGTATTCTATTCTATTCTGTTGTATTCTATTGTATTTTGTTGTATTCTATTCTTTTGTATTCTATTCTGTTGTATTCTATTCTGTTGTATTCTATTCTGTTGTATTCTATTCTATTCTGTTGTATTCTATTCTGTTGTATTCTATTCTGTTGTATTCTATTCTATTCTGTTGTATTCTATTATTTTGTATTCTATGATGTTGAATTCTATTCTATTCTGTTGTATTCTATTATTTTGTATTCTATTCTGTTGTATTCTATTCTATTGTATTCTATTCTGTTGTATTCTATTATTTTGTATTCTATGATGTTGTATTCTATTCTATTCTGTTGTATTCTATTCTATTCTGTTGTATTCTATTCTATTCTGTTGTATTCTATTCTGTTGTATTCTATTCTGTTGTATGCTATTCTATTCTGTTGTATTCTATTCTGTTGTATTCTATTCTATTCTGTTGTATTCTATTCTGTTGTATTCTATGCTGTTGTATTCTATTCTGTTGTATTCTATACCGTTCCATTCTATTTTACCCATAATATAGCAGATTTCATTTGAAATGCTGTGACTGCTCCTCTCCAATAGTCAGCTCCTACTGGCTGGTTGAACCACCTGTCTGTCATAAATCCAAGTGTTGCATATGTATAGCTAAAGAGTCAATAAATAAAACAGCTGTTTAGAGCCATTGAGGAACTATACAGTCCAGTGATCCCAAGAGGACTATTTCCACTCCAGGGTTATTATCTCAGTGGTGCACCCTGGGACATCTGATCTGGGGCCGCTCTTTAAAGTCAATGGTCCTTAGATCATGTTCTCAGAGGACCACTATCGGGACTGTCTAGGAGTCTCTGTTCAGTCTCTCACTGAAGATAGCCTGCGCTACTGCTCTCTCTCCACTGGTGATACGTGATAAGAATTAAGATGTGCCAAAGTCATGGTCCGATCTGCAATTTTCTACATTGTACACTAGATGTCACTCTTGTTCAATTATCTGTAGGGTCTCTACCTATTGAAACACTGTTCTCTTGTAGGGTCTCTATCTATTGAGAACCTCTGTTGTCTTGGAGGGCCTCTATCTATTGAAACACTGTTGTCTTGTAGGGTCTCTATCTATTGAAACACTGTTGTCTTGTAGGGTCTCTATCAATTGAAACACTGTTGTCTTGTAGGGTCTCTATCTATTGAAACACTGTTGTCTTGTAGGGTCTCTATCTATTGAAACACTGTTGTCTTGTAGGGTCTCTATCTATTGAAACACTGTTGTCTTGTAGGGTCTCTATCTATTGAAACACTGTTGTCTTGTAGGGTCTCTATCAATTGAAACACTGTTGTCTTGTAGGGTCTCTATCTATTGAAACCCTGTTGTCTTGTAGGGTCTCTATCTATTGAAACACTGTTGTCTGGTAGGGTCTCGATCTATTGAAACACTGTTGTCTTGTAGGGTCTCTATCTATTGAAACACTGTTGTCTTGGAGGGTCTCTATCAATTGAAACATGGTTGTCTTGTAGGGTCTCTATCTATTGAAACACTGTTGTCTTGTAGGGTCTCTATCTATTGAACCACTGTTGTGTTGTAGGGTCTCTATCTATTGAAACACTGTTGTCTTGTAGGGTCTCTATCTATTGAAACACTGCTGTCTTGTAGGGTCTCTATCTATTGAAACACTGTTGTCTTGTAGGGTCTCTATCTATTGAAACACTGTTGTCTTGTAGGGTCTCTATCTATTGAAACACTGCTGTCTTGTAGGGTCTCTATCTATTGGACCACTGAAAACTTGGAGGGTCTCTATCTATTGGAGAGTCTCCATCACTTAGTTTATACAGGCAGCCCATTTCTGACCCCTTTTTCCCAATTATTGGCAAAAGATCTGATCTGATTGGTCAAAATAACAATTAGTGCAGAAATATGAGGTACACATCTGTCGTTAACCCACTGTTCATAGGCAGTCATTGAAAATAAGAATTTGTTCTTAACTGACTTGCCTAGTGAAATAAAGGTTAAAAAATAAACAATCCCCACTAGATGTCGGTCTCTCCCTGTCTTGACCAGCGGTGGAAAAATAACTCAGTTGTCCAACTGTAGTAAAAGTAAAGAGACCTTCATAGAAAATGACTCACGTAAAAGTGAAAGTCACCCAGTAAAAAAATACTTGAGTAAAAGTCTAAAAGTAGTTGGTTTCAAATATACTTTAGTATCAAAAGTAAAAGTGTAAATCACTTCACCTTCTTTATATTAAGCCAACCAGACGGCAGCATTTTCTTTTTTTGAAGGATATCCAAGGACTCACTCCAACACGCATTTAAAAAAACGAAGCATTTGTGTTGTTTAGTGAGTCCGTCAGATCAGAGGCGGTGGGGATGACTCTGGAGAAGTGCGTGAATTGGACAGTTGTCCTGTTCTGCCAAGCATTCAAAATGTAACGAGTACTTTTGGGTGTCAAGGAAAATGTACGGACTAAAAATAACATTATTTTCTTCAGGAATATAGTGAAGTAAAAGTAAAAGTTATAAAAAATATATATAAAGTACAGATACCCCAAAACCACTACTTACAGTAAGTAGTACTTTCAAGTATTTTTACTTATTTACTTTACACCTCTGGGCATGAGTGGTTTCAGAGCTTTACTTCTACTAAAAGAGACGTCTTCCATACTGACTGAGGGAAGTCACAAACTCTGTCCGTGAAGAGTTAACTTTTCAGCAGTATTCTGCTGCCTCCCCAGTCCGTCTCCTCCTCCTCCTCTTCTCCTCCCACACAACTCCAGCCATATAAACAAAACCGTTACATTTGTACTGTTGTTATTTTTT
>NW_027003283.1:129020-156520 GCF_036934945.1 Oncorhynchus masou masou
AGGTTTTCTAGAGAATCCACTCTGACAGGTTTTCTAGAGATTCCATTCTGACAGGAAAGTGTTCTATAGATTCCATTCTGACAGGTTTTCTAGAGAATCCACTCTGACAGGTTTTCTAGAGATTCCATTCTGACAGGTTTTCTAGAGAATCCACTCTGACAGGTTTTCTAGAGATTCCATTCTGACAGGAAAGTGTTCTATAGATTCCATTCTGACAGGTTTTCTAGAGAATCCACTCTGACAGGTTTTCTAGAGATTCCATTCTGACAGGAAAGTGTTCTATAGATTCCATTCTGACAGGAAAGTGTTCTAGAGATTCCATTCTGACAGGAAAGGGTTCTATAGAATCCATTCTGACAGGAAAGTGTTCTAGAGAATCCATTCTGACAGGAAAATGTTCTAAACTTCCTCTCACAGAGCTCAGCAGCAACAGTGTATGTAGTTAATGTCTGTATCTGATAAGGTTTCTGATCTCTCTCTCACACACACACACGCGCACGCGCACGCACACGCACACGCACACGCACACGCACACACACACACACACACACACACACACACACACACACACACACACACACACACACACACACACACACACACAGAGATCAGATAATTTACTGTGTGGTCTGTGGAAGCAGAGACACCACAGAAGGAAAGAGGAAGAAGACTTTAACCCGGTGATGAAAGACTCTGGTCAATGCTTCTCTCTAGCTCTACGTTTTATTTACATGTGGGTTGTGGCAATCCTGCAGAAACACATTTCCTCCCCCAGCCTTTCTCAATTTACATGTGTTCATACAAACACACACACATTTGTTTTTCTTTCCCTGTCTAGAGTCAGCTGATGCCCCCATTAACCATCTGTAGAGGAATCCATTTCCCTGTCTAGAGTCAGCTGATGTCCCCATCAACCATCTGTACAGGAATCCATTTCCCTGTCTAGAGTCAGCTGATGTCCCCATCAACCATCTGCAGAGGAATCCATTTCCCTGTCTAGTCAGCTGATGTCCCCATCAACCATCTGTACAGGAATCCATTTCCCTGTCTAGAGTCAGCTGATGTCCCCATCAACCATCTGCAGAGGAATCCATTTCCCTGTCTAGTCAGCTGATGTCCCAATCAACCATCTGCAGAGGAATCCATTTCCCTGTCTAGTCAGCTGATGTCCCATCAACCATCTGTAGAGGAATCCATTTCCCTGTCTAGTCAGCTGATGTCCCCATCAACCATCTGTAGAGGAATCCATTTCCCTGTCTAGTCAGCTGATGTCCCCATCAACCATCTGCAGAGGAATCCATTTCCCTGTCTAGTCAGCTGATGTCACCATCAACCATCTGCAGAGGAATCCATTTCCCTGTCTAGTCAGCTGATGTCCCCATCAACCATCTGTACAGGAATCCATTTCCCTGTCTAGAGTCAGCTGATGTCCCCATCAACCATCTGCAGAGGAATCCATTTCCCTGTCCAGTCAGCTGATGTCCCCATCAACCATCTGTACAGGAATCCATTTCCCTGTCTAGTCAGCTGATGTCCCCATCAACCATCTGCAGAGGAATCCATTTCCCTGTCTAGTCAGCTGATGTCCCCATCAACCATCTGTACAGGAATCCATTTCCCTGTCTAGAGTCAGCTGATGTCCCCATCAACCATCTGCAGAGGAATCCATTTCCCTGTCTAGTCAGCTGATGTCCCATCAACCATCTGTAGAGGAATCCATTTCCCTGTCTAGTCAGCTGATGTCCCCATCAACCATCTGTAGAGGAATCCATGTCCCTGTCTAGTCAGCTGATGTCCCCATCAACCATCTGCAGAGGAATCCATTTCCCTGTCTAGTCAGCTGATGTCCCCATCAACCATCTGCAGAGGAATCCATTTCCCTGTCTAGTCAGCTGATGTCCCCATCAACCATCTGTACAGGAATCCATTTCCCTGTCTAGAGTCAGCTGATGTCCCCATCAACCATCTGCAGAGGAATCCATTTCCCTGTCCAGTCAGCTGATGTCCCCATCAACCATCTGTACAGGAATCCATTTCCCTGTCTAGTCAGCTGATGTCCCCATCAACCATCTGCAGAGGAATCCATTTCCCTGTCTAGTCAGCTGATGTCCCCATCAACCATCTGTACAGGAATCCATTTCCCTGTCTAGAGTCAGCTGATGTCCCCATCAACCATCTGCAGAGGAATCCATTTCCCTGTCTAGTCAGCTGATGTCCCCATCAACCATCTGTAGAGGAATCCATTTCCCTGTCTAGTCAGCTGATGTCCCCATCAACCATCTGTACAGGAATCCATTTCCCTGTCTAGTCAGCTGATGTCCCCATCAACCATCTGTAGAGGAATCCATGTCCCTGTCTAGTCAGCTGATGTCCCCATCAACCATCTGTAGAGGAATCCATTTCCCTGTCTAGTCAGCTGATGTCCCCATCAACCATCTGTACAGGAATCCATTTCCCTGTCTAGTCAGCTGATGTCCCCATCAACCATCTGTACAGGAATCCATTTCCCTGTCTAGAGTCAGCTGATGTCCCCATCAACCATCTGTACAGGAATCCATTTCCCTGTCTAGTCAGCTGATGTCCCCATCAACCATCTGTAGAGGAATCCATTTCCCTGTCTAGTCAGCTGATGTCCCCATCAACCATCTGCAGAGGAATCCATTTCCCTGTCTAGTCAGCTGATGTCCCCATCAACCATCTGTAGAGGAATCCATTTCCCTGTCTAGTCAGCTGATGTCCCCATCAACCATCTGTAGAGGAATCCATTTCCCTGTCTAGTCAGCTGATGTCCCCATCAACCATCTGCAGAGGAATCCATTTCCCTGTCTAGTCAGCTGATGTCCCCATCAACCATCTGTAGAGGAATCCATTTCCCTGTCTAGAGTCAGCTGATGTCCCCATCAACCATCTGTACAGGAATCCATTTCCCTGTCTAGAGTCAGCTGATGTCCCCATCAACCATCTGCAGAGGAATCCATTTCCCTGTCCAGTCAGCTGATGTCCCCATCAACCATCTGTACAGGAATCCATTTCCCTGTCTAGTCAGCTGATGTCCCCATCAACCATCTGCAGAGGAATCCATTTCCCTGTCTAGTCAGCTGATGTCCCCATCAACCATCTGTACAGGAATCCATTTCCCTGTCTAGAGTCAGCTGATGTCCCCATCAACCATCTGCAGAGGAATCCATTTCCCTGTCTAGTCAGCTGATGTCCCCATCAACCATCTGTAGAGGAATCCATTTCCCTGTCTAGTCAGCTGATTTCCCCATCAACCATCTGTACAGGAATCCATTTCCCTGTCTAGTCAGCTGATGTCCCCATCAACCATCTGTAGAGGAATCCATGTCCCTGTCTAGTCAGCTGATGTCCCCATCAACCATCTGTAGAGGAATCCATTTCCCTGTCTAGTCAGCTGATGTCCCCATCAACCATCTGTACAGGAATCCATTTCCCTGTCTAGTCAGCTGATGTCCCCATCAACCATCTGTACAGGAATCCATTTCCCTGTCTAGAGTCAGCTGATGTCCCCATCAACCATCTGTACAGGAATCCATTTCCCTGTCTAGTCAGCTGATGTCCCCATCAACCATCTGTAGAGGAATCCATTTCCCTGTCTAGTCAGCTGATGTCCCCATCAACCATCTGCAGAGGAATCCATTTCCCTGTCTAGTCAGCTGATGTCCCCATCAACCATCTGTAGAGGAATCCATTTCCCTGTCTAGTCAGCTGATGTCCCCATCAACCATCTGTAGAGGAATCCATTTCCCTGTCTAGTCAGCTGATGTCCCCATCAACCATCTGCAGAGGAATCCATTTCCCTGTCTAGTCAGCTGATGTCCCCATCAACCATCTGTAGAGGAATCCATTTCCCTGTCTAGAGTCAGCTGATGTCCCCATCAACCATCTGTAGAGGAATCCATTTCCCTGTCTAGAGTCAGCTGATGTCCCCATCAACCATCTGTAGAGGAATCCATTTCCCTGTCTAGTCAGCTGATGTCCCCATCAACCATCTGTAGAGGAATCCATTTCCCTGTCTAGTCAGCTGATGTCCCCATCAACCATCTGTAGAGGAATCCATGTCCCTGTCTAGTCAGCTGATGTCCCCATCAACCATCTGTACAGGAATCCATGTCCCTGTCTAGTCAGCTGATGTCCCCATCAACCATCTGTAGAGGAATCCATGTCCCTGTCTAGTCAGCTGATGTCCCCATCAACCATCTGTACAGGAACAGGAAACTGTTTGTCCTTTCTTCCTCTTTGGTGTCTGGTGAACACAGGAAGAGCTGTTGTCAGCTTCTCTCCCTGGTGGATAAAAGGAGAGGGACGGGGGGTGTCCCTAATGACTCCCTATTCCCTCTATAGTGCACTACTTTTGACCAGGGTCCTATAGAACCCTATTCCCTATTTTTTATTTTATTTTACCTTTATTTTACTAGGCAAGTCAGTTAAGAACAAATTCTTATTTTCAATGACGGCCTAGGAACAGTGGGTTAACTGCCTGTTCAGGGGCAGAATGGCAGATTTGTACCTTGTCAGCTCGGGGATTTGAACTTGCAACCTTTCGGTTACTAGTCCAACACTCTAACTACTAGGGTAGTGCACTATGTAGGGACGCAGACGAATGGACAGGATTAGAGCCACTTTCTCTCTCTCCACAACAAAACTCCGTCTTTGTATGAAGTGGCCCCTCGTTAACATCAGTGCACTACATAGGGAATAGGGTTCTATAGGACCCTGGTCAAAACTAGTGCACTACATAGGGAACAGGGTGCCTCGCAGTCCAGTAGAAGTCGTATTTCCTCTGGGTAATCTATATTCATTCTACTCATGTAGCACAGTCCTCTGGGTAATCTATATTCATTCTACTCATGTAGCGCAGTCCTCTGGGTAATCTATATTCATTCTACTCATGTAGTACAGTCCTCTGGGTAATCTATATTCATTCTACTCATGTAGTACAGTCCTCTGGGTAATCTATATTCATTCTACTCATGTAGCACAGTCCTCTGGGTAATCTATATTCATTCTACTCATGTAGTACAGTCCTCTGGGTAATCTATATTCATTCTACTCATGTAGTACAGTCCTCTGGGTAATCTATATTCATTCTACTCATGTAGCACAGTCCTCTGGGTAATCTATATTCATTCTACTCATGTAGTACAGTCCTCTGGGTAATCTATATTCATTCTACTCATGTAGTACAGTCCTCTGGGTAATCCATTCTACTCATGTAGCACAGTCCTCTGGGTAATCTATATTCATTCTACTCATGTAGTACAGTCCTCTGGGTAATCCATTCTACTCATGTAGCACAGTCCTCTGGGTAATCTATATTCATTCTACTCATGTAGTACAGTCCTCTGGGTAATCCATTCTACTCATGTAGTACAGTCCTCTGGGTAATCTATATTCATTCTACTCATGTAGTACAGTCCTCTGGGTAATCTATATTCATTCTACTCATGTAGTACAGTCCTCTGGGTAATCTATATTCATTCTACTCATGTAGTACAGTCCTCTGGGTAATCTATATTCATTCTACTCATGTAGTACAGTCCTCTGGGTAATCTATATTCATTCTACTCATGTAGTACAGTCCTCTGGGTAATCTATATTCATTCTACTCATGTAGTACAGTCCTCTGGGTAATCTATATTAATTCTACTCATGTAGTACAGTCCTCTGGGTAATCTATATTCATTCTACTCATGTAGTACAGTCCTCTGGGTAATCCATTCTACTCATGTAGTACAGTCCTCTGGGTAATCTATATTCATTCTACTCATGTAGCACAGTCCTCTGGGTAATCTATATTCATTCTACTCATGTAGTACAGTCCTCTGGGTAATCTATATTCATTCTACTCATGTAGTACAGTCCTCTGGGTAATCTATATTCCTCTGTACAGGTAATCTATATTAATTCTACTCATGTAGTACAGTCCTCTGGGTAATCTATATTCATTCTACTCATGTAGTACAGTCCTCTGGGTAATCTATATTCATTCTACTCATGTAGTACAGTCCTCTGGGTAATCTATATTCATTCTACTCATGTAGTACAGTCCTCTGGGTAATCTATATTCATTCTACTCATGTAGTACAGTCCTCTGGGTAATCTATATTCATTCTACTCATGTAGCACAGTCCTCTGGGTAATCTATATTCATTCTACTCATGTAGTACAGTCCTCTGGGTAATCTATATTCATTCTACTCATGTAGCACAGTCCTCTGGGTAATCTATATTCATTCTACTCATGTAGTACAGTCCTCTGGGTAATCTATATTCATTCTACTCATGTAGTACAGTCCTCTGGGTAATCTATATTCATTCTACTCATGTAGTACAGTCCTCTGGGTAATCTATATTCATTCTACTCATGTAGTACAGTCCTCTGGGTAATCTATATTCATTCTACTCATGTAGTACAGTCCTCTGGGTAATCTATATTCATTCTACTCATGTAGTACAGTCCTCTGGGTAATCCATTCTACTCATGTAGTACAGTCCTCTGGGTAATCTATATTCATTCTACTCATGTAGTACAGTCCTCTGGGTAATCTATATTCATTCTACTCATGTAGTACAGTCCTCTGGGTAATCTATATTCATTCTACTCATGTAGTACAGTCCTCTGGGTAATCTATATTCATTCTACTCATGTAGTACAGTCCTCTGGGTAATCTATATTCATTCTACTCATGTAGTACAGTCCTCTGGGTAATCTATATTCATTCTACTCATGTAGTACAGTCCTCTGGGTAATCCATTCTACTCATGTAGTACAGTCCTCTGGGTAATCTATATTCATTCTACTCATGTAGTACAGTCCTCTGGGTAATCTATATTCATTCTACTCATGTAGTACATTCCTCTGGGTAATCTATATTCATTCTACTCATGTAGTACAGTCCTCTGGGTAATCTATATTCATTCTACTCATGTAGTACAGTCCTCTGAGTAATCTATATTCATTCTACTCATGTAGTACAGTCCTCTGGGTAATCTATATTCATTCTACTCATGTAGTACAGTCCTCTGGGTAATCCATTCTACTCATGTAGTACAGTCCTCTGGGTAATCTATATTCATTCTACTCATGTAGTACAGTCCTCTGGGTAATCCATTCTACTCATGTAGTACAGTCCTCTGGGTAATCTATATTCATTCTACTCATGTAGTACAGTCCTCTGGGTAATCTATATTCATTCTACTCATGTAGTACAGTCCTCTGGGTAATCTATATTCATTCTACTCATGTAGTACAGTCCTCTGGGTAATCTATATTCATTCTACATTCATGTAGTACACTCCTCTGGGTAATCTATATTCATTCTACTCATGTAGCACAGTCCTCTGGGTAATCTATATTCATTCTACTCATGTAGTACAGTCCTCTGGGTAATCTATATTCATTCTACTCATGTAGTACAGTCCTCTGGGTAATCTATATTCATTCTACTCATGTAGTACAGTCCTCTGGGTAATCTATATTCATTCTACTCATGTAGTACAGTCCTCTGGGTAATCTATATTCATTCTACTCATGTAGTACAGTCCTCTGGGTAATCTATATTCATTCTACTCATGTAGTACAGTCCTCTGGGTAATCTATATTCATTCTACTCATGTAGTACAGTCCTCTGGGTAATCTATATTCATTCTACTCATGTAGTACAGTCCTCTGGGTAATCTATATTCATTCTACTCATGTAGTACAGTCCTCTGGGTAATCTATATTCATTCTACTCATGTAGTACAGTCCTCTGTAGTACAGTCCTCTGGGTAATCTATATTCATTCTACTCATGTAGTACAGTCCTCTGGGTAATCTATATTCATTCTACTCATGTAGTACAGTCCTCTGGGTAATCTATATTCATTCTACTCATGTAGTACAGTCCTCTGGGTAATCCATTCTACTCATGTAGTACAGTCCTCTGGGTAATCTATATTCATTCTACTCATGTAGCACAGTCCTCTGGGTAATCTATATTCATTCTACTCATGTAGTACAGTCCTCTGGGTAATCTATATTCATTCTACTCATGTAGTACAGTCCTCTGGGTAATCTATATTCATTCTACTCATGTAGTACAGTCCTCTGGGTAATCTATATTAATTCTACTCATGTAGTACAGTCCTCTGGGTAATCTATATTCATTCTACTCATGTAGTACAGTCCTCTGGGTAATCTATATTCATTCTACTCATGTAGTACAGTCCTCTGGGTAATCTATATTCATTCTACTCATGTAGTACAGTCCTCTGGGTAATCTATATTCATTCTCCTCATGTAGTACAGTCCTCTGGGTAATCTATATTCATTCTACTCATGTAGCACAGTCCTCTGGGTAATCTATAGTCATTCTACTCATGTAGTACAGTCCTCTGGGTAATCTATATTCATTCTACTCATGTAGCACAGTCCTCTGGGTAATCTATATTCATTCTCCTCATGTAGTACAGTCCTCTGGGTAATCTATATTCATTCTACTCATGTAGTACAGTCCTCTGGGTAATCTATATTCATTCTACTCATGTAGTACAGTCCTCTGGGTAATCTATATTCATTCTACTCATGTAGCACAGTCCTCTGGGTAATCTATATTCATTCTACTCATGTAGTACAGTCCTCTGGGTAATCTATATTCATTCTACTCATGTAGTACAGTCCTCTGGGTAATCCATTCTACTCATGTAGTACAGTCCTCTGGGTAATCTATATTCATTCTACTCATGTAGTACAGTCCTCTGGGTAATCTATATTCATTCTACTCATGTAGTACATTCCTCTGGGTAATCTATATTCATTCTACTCATGTAGTACAGTCCTCTGGGTAATCTATATTCATTCTACTCATGTAGTACAGTCCTCTGGGTAATCTATATTCATTCTACTCATGTAGTACAGTCCTCTGGGTAATCTATATTCATTCTACTCATGTAGTACAGTCCTCTGGGTAATCCATTCTACTCATGTAGTACAGTCCTCTGGGTAATCCCTTCTACTCATGTAGTACAGAGCTGATGGACTATCTGACTGAGGACAGGAGTAACAGCCCTCTGGGTAATCTATATTCCCTTCTGTTTATGTAGGAAGAAGCAGAGGATGTTGCTCAACATAGACAGTCAGTGAGAGAAGTCTCGTATCAGTGCTGGAGAGAGTTTCACACAATACATAAAGGGAAATAAATAAACAATTCAGGAATTCTACATCTCTTAAATAGAAAAATCCTCAGGGACGTTGTGATTTACAAGGAATTTTCCGACAGTACATGGAAATGATGCATGGAAATGATGCATGGAAATGATGCATGGAAATGATGCATGGAAATGATGCATGGAAATGATGCATGGAAATGATGCATGGAAATGATGCATGGAAATGATGCATGGAAATGATGCATGGAAATGATGCATGGAAATGATGCATGGAAATGATGCATGGAAATGATGCATGGAAATGTCATTGGGAGAAATCCTGAGCACAAGGAATCCTCCTACATGGAAATGTCCTTGAGACCAGACATGTTCAACCTCTCCCTGACCCAGTCTGTAATAACAACATGTTTCAAGCAGACCGCAATAGTCCCTGTGCCCAAGAACGCCAAGGTAACCTGTCTAAATTACTCTTGCCCAGTAACACTCACATCTGTAGCCATGAAAAAACTTTGAAAAGGCTGGTCAGGGCTCACATCAACACTATTATCCCTGGACTGGTACCTCAGACTGGTCTGACTGAACAGTGTCCGTTCCATCCCAGGCTTCAGCTTCCCCCTCTAGACTGGTCTGAGTAACCTCAGGCTTCAGCTTCCCCCTCTAGACTGGTCTGAGTAACCTCAGGCTTCAGCTTCCCCCTCTAGACTGGTCTGAGTAACCTCAGGCTTAAGCTTCCCCCTCTAGACTGGTCTGAGTAACCTCAGGCTTAAGCTTCCCCCTCTAGACTGGTCTGAGTAACCTCAGGCTTCAGCTTCCCCCTCTAGACTGGTCTGACTAACCTCAGGCTTCAGCTTCCCCCTCTAGACTGGTCTGACTAACCTCAGGCTTCAGCTTCCCCCTCTAGACTGGTCTGACTAACCTCAGGCTTCAGCTTCCCCTTCTAGACTGGTCTGACTAACCTCAGGCTTCAGCTTCCCCTTCTAGACTGGTCTGACTAACCTCAACCTCAGGCGTCAGCTTCCCCTTCTAGACTGGTCTGACTAACCTCAACCCCAGGCTTCAGCTTCCTCTTCCAGACTGGTCTGAGTAACCTCAACCCCAGGCTTCAGCTTTCCCTTCAAGACTGGTCTGACTAACCTCAGGCTTCAGCTTCCCCTTCTAGACTGGTCTGACTAACCTCAGGCTTCAGCTTCCCCTTCTAGACTGGTCTGACTAACCTCAACGTCAGGCTTCAGCTTCCCCTTCAAGACTGGTCTGACTAACCTCAACCTCAGGCTTAAGCTTCCCCTTCTAGACTGGTCTGACTAACCTCGGGCTTCAGCTTCACCCTCTAGACTGGTCTGAGTAACCTCAACCCCAGGCTTCAGCTTTCCCTTCAAGACTGGTCTGAGTAACCTCAACCTCAGGCTTAAGCTTCCCCTTCTAGACTGGTCTGACTAACCTCAACCTCAGGCTTCAGCTTCCCCTTCTAGACTGGTCTGAGTAACCTCAGGCTTCAGCTTCCCCCTCTAGACTGGTCTGAGTAACCTCAGCCTCAGCTTCCCCTTCTAGACTGGTCTGAGTAACCTCAGGCTTCAGCTTCCCCTTCTAGGCTGGTCTGACTAACCTCAGGCTTCAGCTTCCCCTTCTAGATTGCTCAGACTAACGTCAGGCTTCAGCTTCCCCTTCTAGGCTGGTCTGAGTAACCTCAGGCTTCAGCTTCCCCTTCTAGACTGGTCTGAGTAACCTCAGGCTTCAGCTTCCCCTTCTAGGCTGGTCTGACTAACCTCAGCCTCAGCTTCCCCTTCTAGGCTGGTCTGAGTAACCTCAGCTTCAGCTTCCCCTTCTAGGCTGGTCTGACTAACCTCAGCCTCAGCTTCCCCTTATAGGCTGGTCTGACTAACCTCAGCTTCAGCTTCCCCTTCTAGACTGGTCAGGACTTCTGTCCATTCATTTATATTCTGCTTGTTTACAGGGATATTAGTCAGTGCCACAGACTACCAAATAGATGTCTAGGTTGATACCCACCACAAGCCAATGTGGGTTCACCATGGACTTAAAGCCACAATGTGTAATTTTACTCTGGGTGTTGCCCACTGATGTAAGAGTATGTCCTGGTTCCTGTTACCAGACTGTGTGCTCCTGTGTGTGTGTGTACCCAACGTTGTCTTTTCACATGAAGTGGTTGTCTATAACCGCGCTGTGTGTGTGTGTGTGTGTGTGTGTGTGTGTGTGTGTGTGTGTGTGTGTGTGTGTGTGTGTGTGTGTGTGTGTGTGTGTGTGTGTGTGTGTGTGTGTGTTTAGCAGTCTCAGTATTTACTGTGATACTAGGTACTGGTACCTCATGTATAAAGCCAAGCTATCATTGACTAGGTACTGGTACCTCATGTTTAGAGCCAAGCTATCATTGACTAGGTACTGGTACCCCATGTTTAGAGCCAAGCTATCATTGACTAGGTACTGGTACCCCATGTATAGAGCCAAGCTATCATTGACTAGGTACTGGTACCCCATGTATAGAGCCAAGCTATCATTGACTAGGTACTGGTACCCCATGTATATAACCAAGCTATCATTGACTAGGTACTGGTACCCCATGTATAGAGCCAAGCTATCATTGACTAGCTACTGGTACCCCATGTATAGAGCCAAGCTATCATTGACTAGGTACTGGTACCCCATGTATAGAGCCTAGCTATCATTGACTAGGTACTGGTACCCCATGTATATAACCAAGCTATCATTGACTAGGTACTGGTACCCCATGTATAGAGCCAAGCTATCATTGACTAGCTACTGGTACCCCATGTATAGAGCCAAGCTATCATTGACTAGGTACTGGTACCCCATGTATAGAGCCAAGCTATCATTGACTAGCTACTGGTACCCCATGTATAGAGCCTAGCTATCATTGACTAGCTACTGGTACCCCATGTATATAACCAAGCTATCATTGACTAGTCACTGGTACCTCATGTATAGAGCCAAGCTATCATTGACTAGGTACTGGTACCCCATGTATAGAGCCAAGCTATCATTGACTAGGTACTGGTACCCCATGTATAGAGCCAAGCTATCATTGACTAGGTACTGGTACCCCATGTATAGAGCCAAGCTATCATTGACTAGCTACTGGTACCCCATGTATAGAGCCTAGCTATCATTGACTAGGTACTGGTACCCCATGTATATAACCAAGCTATCATTGACTAGGTACTGGTACCCCATGTATAGAGCCAAGCTATCATTGACTAGGTACTGGTACCCCATGTATATAACCAAGCTATCATTGACTAGGTACTGGTACCCCATGTATAGAGCCAAGCTATCATTGACTAGGTACTGGTACCTCATGTATAAAGCCAAGCTATCATTGACTAGGTACTGGTACCCCATGTATAGAGCCAAGCTATCATTGACTAGGTACTGGTACCCCATGTATAGAGCCAAGCTATCATTGACTAGGTACTGGTACCCCATGTATAGAGCCAAGCTATCATTGACTAGGTACTGGTACCCCATGTATATAACCAAGCTATCATTGACTAGGTACTGGTACCCCATGTATAGAGCCAAGCTATCATTGACTAGCTACTGGTACCCCATGTATAGAGCCAAGCTATCATTGACTAGGTACTGGTACCCCATGTATAGAGCCAAGCTATCATTGACTAGGTACTGGTACCCCATGTATAGAGCCAAGCTATCATTGACTAGCTACTGGTACCCCATGTATAGAGCCAAGCTATAATTGACTAGGTACTGGTACCCCATGTATAGAGCCAAGCTATCATTGACTAGTCACTGGTACCTCATGTATAGAGCCAAGCTATCATTGACTAGGTACTGGTACCCCATGTATAGAGCCAAGCTATCATTGACTAGGTACTGGTACACCATGTTTAGAGCCTAGCTATCATTGACTAGGTACTGGTACCCCATGTATAGAGCCAAGCTATCATTGACTAGCTACTGGTACCCCATGTATAGAGCCAAGCTATCATTGACTAGGTACTGGTACCCCATGTATAGAGCCAAGCTATCATTGACTAGGTACTGGTACCCCATGTATAGAGCCAAGCTATCATTGACTAGGTACTGGTACCCCATGTATAGAGCCAAGCTATCATTGACTAGCTACTGGTACCCCATGTATAGAGCCAAGCTATAATTGACTAGGTACTGGTACCCCATGTATAGAGCCAAGCTATCATTGACTAGTCACTGGTACCTCATGTATAGAGCCAAGCTATCATTGACTAGGTACTGGTACCCCATGTATAGAGCCAAGCTATCATTGACTAGGTACTGGTACACCATGTTTAGAGCCTAGCTATCATTGACTAGGTACTGGTACCCCATGTATAGAGCCAAGCTATCATTGACTAGCTACTGGTACCCCATGTATAGAGCCAAGCTATCATTGACTAGGTACTGGTACCCCATGTATAGAGCCAAGCTATCATTGACTAGGTACTGGTACCCCATGTATAGAGCCAAGCTATCATTGACTAGTCACTGGTACCTCATGTATAGAGCCAAGCTATCATTGACTAGGTACTGGTACCCCATGTATAGAGCCAAGCTATCATTGACTAGGTACTGGTACCCCATGTATAGAGCCAAGCTATCATTGACTAGGTACTCGTACCCCATGTATAGAGCCAAGCTATCATTGACTAGGTACTGTTACCCCATGTATAGAGCCAAGCTATCATTGACTAGGTAATGTTACCCCATGTATAGAGCCAAGCTATCATTGACTAGGTACTGGTACCCCATGTATAGAGCCAAGCTATCATTGACTAGGTACTGGTACCCCATGTATAGAGCCAAGCTATCATTGACTAGGTACTGGTACCCCATGTATAGAGCCAAGCTATAATTGACTAGGTACTGGTACCCCATGTATAGAGCCAAGCTATCATTGACTCGGTACTGGTACCCCATGTATAGAGTCAAGCTATCATTGACTAGGTACTGGTACCTCATGTATAGAGCCAAGCTATCATTGACTAGGTACTGGTACCCCATGTATATAACCAAGCTATCATTGACTTGGTACTGGTACCCCATGTATAGAGCCAAGCTGTCATTGACTAGGTACTGGTACCCCATGTATAGAGCCAAGCTATCATTGACTAGGTACTGGTACCCCATGTATAGAGCCAAGCTATCATTGACTAGGTACTGGTACCCCATGTATAGAGCCAAGCTATCATTGACTAGGTACTGGTACCCCATGTATAGAGCCAAGCTATCATTGACTAGGTACTGGTACCCCATGTATAGAGCCAAGCTATCATTGACTAGGTACTGGTACCCCATGTATAGAGCCAAGCTATCAGTGACTAGGTACTGGTACCCCATGTATAGAGCCAAGCTATCAGTGACTAGGTACTGGTACCCCATGTATAGAGCCAAGCTATCATTGACTAGGTACTGGTACCCCATGTATAGAGCCAAGCTATCAGTGACTAGGTACTGGTACCCCATGTATAGAGCCAAGCTATCATTGACTAGGTACTGGTACCCCATGTATAGAGCCAAGCTATCATTGACTAGGTACTGGTACCCCATGTATAGAGCCAAGCTACCATTGACTAGGTACTGGTACCCCATGTATAGAGCCAAGCTATCATTGACTAGGTACTGGTACCCCATGTATAGAGCCAAGCTATCATTGACTAGGTACTGGTACCCCATGTATAGAGCCAAGCTATCATTGACTAGGTACTGGTACCCCATGTATAGAGCCAAGCTATCATTGACTAGGTACTGGTACCCCATGTATAGAGCCAAGCTAACATTGACTAGGTACTGGTACCCCATGTATAGAGCCAAGCTATCATTGACTAGGTACTGGTACCCCATGTATAGAGCCAAGCTATCATTGACTAGGTACTGGTACCCCATGTATAGAGCCAAGCTATCAGTGACTAGGTACTGGTACCCCATGTATAGAGCCAAGCTATCATTGACTAGGTATTGGTACCCCATGTATAGAGCCAAGCTATCATTGACTAGGTACTGGTACCCCATGTATAGAGCCAAGCTATCATTGACTAGGTACTGGTACCCCATGTATAGAGCCAAGCTATCATTGACTAGGTACTGGTACCCCATGTATAGAGCCAAGCTAACATTGACTAGGTACTGGTACCCCATGTATAGAGCCAAGCTATCATTGACTAGGTACTGGTACCCCATGTATAGAGCCAAGCTATCATTGCTCATTTTGGATTTATTTCTTGGTGTTATGTTTTACTCTGCATTTTTTTCTGCATATTTTGTTTATCATCATTGTAAAGTTTCCCTTTTTTAAAGAGAAAAGGATGTTTTTTCCCCCATTGTGGTTTTGAGAATCTTTCAACTCACCATCCGTCCAGGAAACTGCAAACCGTGTTATTTTCACATCATGGGAAACAGCAGAATGAGACATGAACTTTTAGTTTAACTTTAATGCTCTTGAAGCTGCCATTCGTGACAGATGTAATGTTCCCAGAGATGGATAAACAAGAGACCATATGTAGAAGTCTTAGAGCTGCTGAGCTGGGATCAGGTCCTCCCAGTCCATGTCCATCTGATACAGTATGATCTAAAGGGCAGAACTGATCCTAGATCAGCAGTCCAACAAGACAAGGATGATTACAGGCCCAGATGGTCTAACAACCCTTAGCCAGCCACAACCACTCCACATTCCTCCTCTGCCTGGTATCACAGTAAATACTGAGACTGTTAAACACACACACACACACACACACACACACACACACACACACACACACACACACACACACACACACACACACACACACACACACACACACACACACACACACACACACACACACACACACACACACACACACACACACACACACACAGCGCGGTTATAGACAACCACTTCATGTGAAAAGACAACGTTGGGTACACATACACACAGGAGCACACAGTCTGGTAACAGGAACCAGGACATACTCTTACATCAGTGGGCAACACCCAGAGTAAAATTACACCTTGTGGCTTTAAGTCCATGGTGAACCCACATTGGCTTGTGGTGGGTATCAACCTAGACATCTATTTGGTAGTCTGTGGCACTGACTAATATCCCTGTAAACAAGCAGAATATAAATGAATGGACAGAAGTCCTGACCAGCCTGGAAGGGGAAGCTGAGGCCGAGGTGAGTCAGACCAGCCTAGAAGGGGAAGCTGAAGCCTGAGATTGAGGATAGTCAGACCAGTCTAGAAGGGGAAGCTGAAGCCTAAGGTTGAGGTTAGTCAGACCAGCCTAGAAGTGGAAACTGAAGCCTGAGGTTGAGGATAGTCAGACCAGTCTAGAAGGGGAAGCTGAAGCCTGAGGTTGAGGTTAGTCAGACCAGCCTAGAAGTGGAAACTGAAGCCTGACGTTAGTCTGAGCAATCTAGAAGGGGAAGCTGAAGCTTGAGGTTAGTCAGACCAGTCTAGAAGGGGAAGCTGAAGCCTGAGATTGAGGTTAGTCAGACCAGCCTAGAAGGGGAAGCTGAAGCCGAGGTTAGTCAGACCAGCCTAGAAGGGGAAGCTGAAGCCTGAGATTGAGGTTAGTCAGACCAGTCTAGAAGGGGAAGCTGAAGCCTAAGGTTGAGGTTAGTCAGACCAGCCTAGAAGTGGAAACTGAAGCCTGAGGTTGAGGTTAGTCAGACCAGTCTAGAAGGGGAAGCTGAAGCCTGAGGTTGAGGTTAGTCAGACCAGCCTAGAAGTGGAAACTGAAGCCTGACGTTAGTCTGAGCAATCTAGAAGGGGAAGCTGAAGCTTGAGGTTAGTCAGACCAGTCTAGAAGGGGAAGCTGAAGCCTGAGATTGAGGTTAGTCAGACCAGTCTAGAAGGGGAAGCTGAAGCCTAAGGTTGAGGTTAGTCGGACCAGTCTAGAAGGGGAAGCCGAGGTTACTCAGACCAGTCTAGAAGGGGGAGCTGAAGCCTGAGGTTGAGGTTACTCAGACCAGTCTAGAAGGGGAAGCTGAAGCCGAGGTTACTCAGACCAGTCTAGAAGTGGAAGCTGAAGCCTCAGGTTAGTCAGACCAGTCTAGAAGGGGAAGCTGAAGCCTGAGGTTAGTCAGACCAGTTAGAAGGGGAAACTGAAGCCTGAGGTTGAGGTTAGTCAGACCAGTCTAGAAGGGGAAGCTGAAGCCGAGGTTACTCAGACCAGCCTAGAAGGGGGAGCTGAAGCCTGAGGTTGAGGTTAGTCAGACCAGTCTAGAAGGGGAAACTGAAGCCTGAGGTTGAGGTTAGTCAGACCAGTCTAGAAGGGGAAGCTGAAGCCGAAGTTACTCAGACCAGCCTAGAAGGGGAAGCTGAAGCCTGAGGTTACTCAGACCGGCCTAGAAGGGGAAGCTGAAGCCTGAGGTTACTCAGACCAGTCTAGAAGGGGAAGGTGAAGCCTGAGGTTGAGGTTAGTCAGACCAGTCTTGAGGGTGAAGCTGAAGCCGAGGTTACTCAGACCAGTCTAGAAGGGGAAGCTGAAGCCTGAGGTTACTCAGACCGGCCTAGAAGGGGAAGCTGAAGCCTGAGGTTACTCAGACCAGTCTAGAAGGGGAAGGTGAAGCCTGAGGTTGAGGTTAGTCAGACCAGTCTAGAAGGGGAAGCTGAAGCAGAGGTTACTCAGACCGGCCTAGAAGGGGAAGCTGAAGCCTGAGGTTATTCAGACCAGTCGAGAAGGGGAAGCTGAAGCCTGAGGTTGAGGTTAGTCAGACCAGTCTAGATGGTGAAGCTGAAGCCCGAGGTTGAGGTTAGCATCTCTACTCTACAGCAGCACCTCTACTCTACAGCAGAATCTCTACTCTACAGCAGCATCTCTACTCTACAGCAGCATCTCTACTCTACAGCAGCATCTCTACTCTACAGCAGCATCTCTACTCTGCAGCAGCATCTCTATTGAACTACAGCAGCATCTCTACTCTACAGCAGCATCTCTACTCTACAGCAGCATCTCTACTCTACAGCAGCAGTATGATCTAAAGGTTTGAACTGATCCTAGATCAGCAGTCCAACAAGACAAGGATGATTACAGGCCCAGATGGTCTAACAACCCTTAGCCAGCCACAACCCCTCCACATTCCTCCTCTGCCTGGTATCACAGTAAATACTGAGACTGTTAAACACACACACACACACACACACACACACACACACACACACACACACACACACACACACACACACACACACACACACACACACACACACACACACACAGCGCGGTTATAGACAACCACTTCATGTGAAAAGACAACGTTGGGTACACATACACACAGGAGCACACAGTCTGGTAACAGGAACCAGGACATACTCTTACATCAGTGGGCAACACCCAGAGTAAAATTACACATTGTGGCTTTAAGTCCATGGTGAACCCACATTGGCTTGTGGTGGGTATCAACCTAGACATCTATTTGGTAGTCTGTGGCACTGACTAATATCCCTGTAAACAAACAGAATATAAATGAATGGACAGAAGTCCTGACCAGTCTAGAAGGGGAAGCTGAAGCCTGAGGTTAGTCAGACCAGCCTAGAGGGGGAAGCTGAGGCCGAGGTTAGTCAGACCAGTCTAGAAGGGGAAGCTGAAGCCTGAGGTTGAGGTTAGTCAGACCAGTCTAGAAGGGGAAGCTGAAGCCTGAGGTTGAGGTTAGTCAGACCAGTCTAGAAGGGGAAGCTGAAGCCTAAGGTTGAGGTTAGTCGGACCAGTCTAGAAGGGGAAGCCGAGGTTAGTCAGACCAGCCTAGAAGGGGAAGCTGAAGCCTGAGGTTGAGGTTAGTCAGACCAGTCTAGAAGTGGAAACTGAAGCCTGACGTTAGTCTGAGCAATCTAGAAGGGGAAGCTGAAGCCTGAGGTTAGTCAGACCAGTCTAGAAGGGGAAGCTGAAGCCTGAGATTGAGGTTAGTCAGACCAGTCTAGAAGGGGAAGCTGAAGCCTAAGGTTGAGGTTAGTCGGACCAGTCTAGAAGGGGAAGCCGAGGTTACTCAGACCAGTCTAGAAGGGGGAATTGAAGCCTGAGGTTGAGGTTCCTCAGACCAGTCTAGAAGGGGGAGCTGAAGCCTGAGGTTAACGTCAGTCAGACCAGTCTAGAAGGGGAAGCTGAAGCCGAGGTTACTCAGACCAGTCTAGAAGTGGAAGCTGAAGCCTGAAGTTAGTCAGACCAGTCTAGAAGGGGAAACTGAAGCCTGAGGTTAGTCAGACCAGTCTAGAAGGGGAAGCTGAAGCCGAGGTTACTCAGACCAGCCTAGAAGGGGGAGCTGAAGCCTGAGGTTGAGGTTAGTCAGACCAGTCTAGAATGGGAAGCTGAAGCCGAGGTTACTCAGACCGGCCTAGAAGGGGAAGCTGAAGTCTGAGGTTATTCAGACCAGTCGAGAAGGGGAAGCTGAAGTCTGAGGTTATTCAGACCAGTCGAGAAGTGGAAGCTGAAGCCTGAGGTTGAGGTTAGTCAGACCAGTCTTGAGGGTGAAGCTGAAGCCTGAGGTTACTCAGACCAGTCTAGAAGGGGAAGCTGAAGCCTGAGGTTGAGGTTAGTCAAACCAGTTTAGAAGGGGAAGCTGAAGCCTGAGGTTGAGGTTAGTCAGACCAGTTTAGAAGGGGAAGCTGAAGCCTGAGGTTGAGGTTAGTCAGACCAGTCTAGAAGGGGAAGCTGAAGCCTGAGGTTGAGGTTAGTTAGACCAGTCTAGACGGTGAAGCTGAAGCCCGAGGTTGAGGTTAGCATCTCTACTCTACAGCAGCATCTCTATTCTACAACAGCATCTATACTCTACAGCAGCATCTCTACTCTAAAGCAACATCTCTACTCTACAACAGCATCTCTACAACAGCATCTCTACTCTACAACAACATCTCTACAGCAGCATCTCTATTCTACAGCAGCATCTCTACTCTACAACATCATTTCTACTCTACAGCAGCATCTCTACAACAGCATCTCTACAGCAGCATCTCTACTCTACAACAGCATCTCAGTCCCACATTAGTTCAAGGTAATTTCATTGCTGCGTGTCCTAATAAAACCAGCCCTGCCTTCATCCTACGGTTGGACATGGAGATGACAAGTTACTAGGTAGGTAACCAATCAGCTTGTTTGCTGAATCATCCCAGCATGAACCACTCTGTGTATCCTGAGGGAAATGGAACCCTATTCGTTATGAACCCCTCTGTGTATCCGGAGGGAAATGGAACCCTATTCGTTATGAACCCCTCTGTGTATCCGGAGGGAAATGGAACCCTATTCGTTATGAACCCCTCTGTGCATCCTGAGGGAAATGGAACCCTACTCGTTATGAACCCCTTTGTGTATCCTGAGGGAAATGGAACCCTATTCGTTATGAACCCCTCTGTGTATCCTGAGGGAAATGGAACCCTATTCGTTATGAACCCCTCTGTGTATCCTGAGGGAAATGGAACCCTATTCGTTATGAACCCCTTTGTGTATCCTGAGGGAAATGGAACCCTACTCGTTATGAACCCCTTTGTGTATCCTGAGGGAAATGGAACCCTATTCGTTATGAACCCCTCTGTGTATCCTGAGGGAAATGGAACCCTATTCGTTATGAACCCCTTTGTGTATCCTGAGGGAAATGGAACCCTACTCGTTATGAACCCCTCTGTGTATCCTGAGGGAAATGGAACCCTATTCGTTATGAACCCCTTTGTGTATCCTGAGGGAAATGGAACCCTACTCGTTATGAACCCCTCTGTGTATCCTGAGGGAAATGGAACCCTATTCGTTATGAACCCCTCTGTGTAAACTGAGGGAAATGGAACCCTACTCGTTATGAACCCCTCTGTGTATCCGGAGGGAAATGGAACCCTACTCGTTATGAACCCCTTTGTGTATCCTGAGGGAAATGGAACCCTATTCGTTATGAACCCCTCTGTGTAAACTGAGGGAGGCACTGGTTAGTCGAGGTAATTGAGGTAATATGTAGATGTACGTAGAGTTATTAAAGTGACTATGCACAGATAATAACAGACAGTCGCAGCGGTGTAAAAGGGGGAGGGGGTGCAAATAGTCTGGGTGGCCATTTGATCAGATGTTCAAGAGTCTTATGGCGTGGGGGTAGAAGCTGTTTAGAAGCCTCTTGGACCCAGACTTGGTGCTCAGGTACCGCTTGCCATGAGGAAGCAGAGAGAACAGTCTATGACTGGGATGGCTGGAGTCTTTGACAATTGTTAGGGCCTTCCTCTGACACCGCCTGGTATAAAGATCCTGGATGGCAGGAAGCTTGGCCTCAGTGATGTACTGGGCCATACGCACTACCCTCTGTAGTGCCTTGCGGTCGGTGGCCGAGCAGTTGCCATACCAGGCGGTGATGCAACCAGTCATGATGCTCTCGATGGTGCAGCTGTAGAACCTTGTGAGCATCTGATGACCCATGGCAAATCTTTTCAGTCTCCTGAGGGGGAATAGGTTTTGTTGTGCCCTCTTCACGACTGTCTTGGTGTGTTTGGACCATGTTAGTTTGTGGTGATGTGGACACCAAGGAACTTGAAGCTCTCAACCTGCTCCACTACAGCCCCGTCGATGAGAATGGGGGCGTGCTAGAAGCTGTTTATTAGTCTGATGGCCTGGAGATAGAAGCTGTTTACCAGTCTGATGGTCTGGAGATAGAAGCTGTTGAAGAGTCTGATGGGTCTGGAGACAGAAGCTGTCTACCAGTCTGATGGTCTGGAGATAGAAGCTGTTTACCAGTCTGATGGTCTGGAGATAGAAGCCGTTTACCAGTCTGATGGTCTGGAGATAGAAGCCGTTTACCAGTCTGATGGTCTGGAGACAGAAGCTGTTTACCAGTCTGGTGGTCTGGAGATAGAAGCTGTTTACCAGTCTGGTGGTCTGGAGACAGAAGCTGTTTACCAGTCTGATGGTCTGGAGACAGAAGCTGTTTACCAGTCTGATGGTCTGGAGATAGAAGCTGTTTACCAGTCTGATGGGTCTGGAGACAGAAGCTGTTTACCAGTCTGATGGTCTGGAGATAGAAGCTGTTTACCAGTCTGATGGTCTGGAGATAGAAGCTGTTTACCAGTCTGATGGTCTGGAGATAGAAGCCGTTTACCAGTCTGATGGTCTGGAGACAGAAGCTGTTTACCAGTCTGATGGTCTGGAGATAGAAGCTGTTTACCAGTCTGGTGGTCTGGAGACAGAAGCTGTTTACCAGTCTGATGGTCTGGAGACAGAAGCTGTTTACCAGTCTGATGGTCTGGAGATAGAAGCTGTTTACCAGTCTGATGGTTCTGGAGACAGAAGCTGTTTACCAGTCTGATGGTCTGGAGATAGAAGCTGTTTACCAGTCTGATGGGTCTGGAGATAGAAGCTGTTTACCAGTCTGATGGTCTGGAGATAGAAGCTGTTTACCAGTCTGATGGGTCTGGAGATAGAAGCTGTTTACCAGTCTGATGGTCTGGAGATAGAAGCTGTTTACCAGTCTGATGGGTCTGGAGATAGAAGCTGTTTACCAGTCTGATGGTCTGGAGATAGAAGCTGTTTACCAGTCTGATGGTCTGGGGATAGAAGCTGTTTCTCTCGGTCCCCGTTGTCTTGTCTGCACTTTCAAACAGGAGCGTCACATCCTCTTTCACATGTAGTTCCTCAAAAGATAATAATTCTCTCTCTCTCTCTCTCTCTCTCTCTCTCTCTTTCTCTCTCTCTCTCAACACAACCCCATCTTTGTTCTGCAAACTGCCATGCAAGAAGGGAAAAACACAATGACTAGTTCTGCTTTGTAATACACAAGCTGTTCTGTTCTGAAGCCCAAATGGCTGCCTATTCCCGGTGTAGTGTCCCAAAACAAAGTGGTGCACGACACAAAAGGGTTCCATTGTGGACACTTCCCATTTCCCCTCACCAACCTCACCGACCAGAAGGAGGAAGTGAACGTAGTGAAGTTCAGATTTGGTTTAGATCCTCATATGGGATGGCAGGGTAGCCTAGTGGTTAGAGCTTTGGACTAGTAACTGGAAGGTTGCAAGTTCAAACATCCAAGCTGACATCTGTCTTTCTGCCCCTGAACAGGTGGTTAACCCACTGTTCCCCAGTAGGCTGTTATTGAAAATAAGAATTTGTTCTTAACTGACTTGCAGAGTTAAATATCCCGTATCAACCAAGAGACAGGCGCACCAACGTACGCAGTTCTACCTCGGCAACAGTGACCTCATCCAGAGCACAGCCAATGACCTCTGTGGAGAACCCGCAGGGTTTCATTTCTAATACCACACAATGTCCACATCCCCAATGGCACCCTGTTCTGTATATTGGTACACTATTTTCTTTTGACCAGGGCTCATAGGGAATGGGGTTGTCATTTGGAACGCAGGGGTAACAGAAGCCACTGTTATCGTCTCTGTTCCCTGTAGATCAATAATACACACAGCCACTGTTATCATCTCTGTTCCCTGTAGATCAATAATACATACAGCCACTGTTATCATCTCTGTTCCCTGTAGATCAATAATACATACAGCCACTGTTATCATCTCTGTTCCCTATAGATCAATAATACATACATCCACTGTTATCATCTCTGTTCCCTATAGATCAATAATACACACAGCCACTGTTATCATCTCTGTTCCCTGTAGATCAATAATACATACAGCCACTGTTATCATCTCTGTTCCCTATAGATCAATAATACATACAGCCACTGTTATCATCTCTGTTCCCTATAGATCAATAATACATACAGCCACTGTTATCATCTCTGTTCCCTATAGATCAATAATACATACAGCCACTGTTATCATCTCTGTTCCCTATAGATCAATAATACATACAGCCACTGTTATCATCTCTGTTCCCTATAGATCAATAATACATACAGCCACTGTTATCATCTCTGTTCCCTATAGATCAATAATACATACAGCCACTGTTATCATCTCTGTTCCCTATAGATCAATAATACATACAGCCACTGTTATCATCTCTGTTCCCTATAGATCAATAATACATACAGCCACTGTTATCATCTCTGTTCCCTATAAATCAATAATACATACAGCCACTTATCATCTCTGTTCCCTATAGATCAATAATACATACAGCCACTGTTATCTCTGTTTCCTATATTATATTCTGCACTTTACTCAGGAGTTTCTGTGCTTCTTCAGTTACCACGGTCTGCCTCACCCACTCCCTTCCTCCCCTTTAACTCTCTCTCTCTCTCTCCCTCTCTCCCTCTCCTCTCCCTCTCTCCCTCCTTTCCCTCTCTCTCCTCCTCTCCCTCTCTCTCTCTCCTCCTCTCCCTCTCTCTCTCTCCTCCTCTCCCTCTCTCTCCCTCTCCTCTCTCTCTCCCTCCCTCCCTCCCTCCCTCCCTCCCTCCCTCTCTCCCTCCCTCTCCCTCTCTCTCCTCCTCTCCTCTCTCTCTCCTCCTCTCCCTCCTTCTCCTCCTCCTCTCCCTCTCCCTCTCCCTCTCCCTCTCCCTCTCCCTCTCCTCTCCCTCTATAGTAAATCTATCAAAGAGAGAGAGAGGTTATATCCAGTGTAAATGTTGCCTGGCTCTCCGCTGTGTCAGTTTCCTACCCAGACCCACTAGGAGGCCGGTACTGATGTCTGTGCAGCAGCTGAGTCTGGAAGCTGAAGAGCTTCAATAAACCACAGGAAACAGAAGATGAGAGCACAGCGGAGGAGAAAGGAGCATCCTCTGTCTTGCTGGGACCAACCCTCTTAAATTAAAACGAAATAGCTTTTAAGTTTACCGAAAAGGCCAAGGAAGAGTGTGAGTGAGTGAGTGAGTGAGTGAGTGAGTGAGTGAGTGAGTGGCATTATGATTGCTGATTACCCCGCCTTGTAGTTTGGTACATAAGTGTTGAATCCCTGTAGTTCGGGACAGACGTGTTGAATCCCTGTAGTTCGGGACAGACGTGTTGAATCCCTGTAGTTCAGGACAGACGTGTTGAATCCCTGTAGTTCGGGACAGACGTGTTGAATCCCTGTAGTTCGGGACAGAAGTGTTGAATCCCTGTAGTTCGGGACAGACGTGTTGAATCCCTGTAGTTCAGGACAAACGTGTTGAATCCCTGTAGTTCGGTACATAAGTGTTGAATCCCTGTAGTTCGGGACAGACGTGTTGAATCCCTGTAGTTCGGGACAGACGTGTTGAATCCCTGTAGTTCGGGACAGACGTGTTGAATCCCTGTAGTTCGGGACAGACGTGTTGAATCCCTGTAGTTCGGGACAGACGTGTTGAATCCCTGTAGTTCGGGACAGACGTGTTGAATCCCTGTAGTTCGGGACAGACGTGTTGAATCCCTGTAGTTCGGGACAGACGTGTTGAATCCCTGTAGTTCGGGACAGACGTGTTGAATCCCTGTAGTTCGGGACAGACGTGTTGAATAACTGTAGTTCAGGACAGACGTGTTGAATCCCTGTAGTTCGGTACATAAGTGTTGAATCCCTGTAGTTCGGGACAGACGTGTTGAATCCCTGTAGTTCGGGACAGACGTGTTGAATCCCTGTAGTTCGGGACAGACGTGTTGAATCCCTGTAGTTTGGTACATAAGTGTTGAATCCCTGTAGTTCGGTACATAAGTGTAGAATCCCTGTAGTTCGGTACAGACGTGTTGAATCCCTGTAGTTCGGTACATAAGTGTTGAATCCCTGTAGTTCAGGACAGACGTGTTGAATCCCTGTAGTTCGGGACAGACATGTTGAATCCCTGTAGTTCAGGACAGACGTGTTGAATCCCTGTAGTTCGGTACATAAGTTTTGAATCCCTTTAGTTCGGTACATAAGTGTAGAATCCCTGTAGTTCGGTACAGACGTGTTGAATCCCTGTAGTTCAGGACAGACGTGCTGAATCCCTGTAGTTCGGGACAGACGTGTTGAATCCCTGTAGTTCGGGACAGACGTGTTGAATCCCTGTAGTTCGGTACAGACGTGTTGAATCCCTGTAGTTCGGGACAGACGTGTTGAATCCCTGTAGTTCGGGACAGACGTGTTGAATCCCTGTAGTTCGGGACAGACGTGTTGAATCCCTGTAGTTCAGGAAAGACGTGTTGAATCCCTGTAGTTCGGGACAGACGTGTTGAATCCCTGTAGTTCGGGACAGACGTGTTGAATCCCTGTAGTTCGGGACAGACGTGTTGAATCCCTGTAGTTCGGGACAGACGTGTTGAATCCCTGTAGTTCGGGACAGACGTGTTGAATCCCTGTAGTTCGGGACAGACGTGTTGAATCCCTGTAGTTCGGGACAGACGTGTTGAATCCCTGTAGTTCGGGACAGACGTGTTGAATCCCTGTAGTTCGGGACAGACGTGTTGAATCCCTGTAGTTCGGTACATAAGTGTTGAATCCCTGTAGTTCGGGACAGACGTGTTGAATCCCTGTAGTTCGGGACAGACGTGTTGAATCCCTGTAGTTCGGGACAGACGTGTTGAATCCCTGTAGTTCGGGACAGACGTGTTGAATCCCTGTAGTTCGGGACAGACGTGTTGAATCCCTGTAGTTCGGGACAGACGTGTTGAATCCCTGTAGTTCGGGACAGACGTGTTGAATCCCTGTAGTTCGGGACAGACGTGTTGAATCCTGTAGTTCGGGACAGACGTGCTGAATCCCTGTAGTTCGGGACAGACGTGTTGAATCCATGTAGTTCGGGACAGACGTGTTGAATCCATGTAGTTCGGGACAGACGTGTTGAATCCCTGTAGTTCGGGACAGACGTGTTGAATCCCTGTAGTTCGGGACAGACGTGTTGAATCCCTGTAGTTCGGGACAGACGTGTTGAATCCCTGTAGTTCGGGACAGACGTGTTGAATCCCTGTAGTTCGGGACAGACGTGTTGAATCCCTGTAGTTCGGGACAGACGTGTTGAATCCCTGTAGTTCGGGACAGACGTGTTGAATCCCTGTAGTTCGGGACAGACGTGTTGAATCCCTGTAGTTCGGTACATAAGTGTTGAATCCCTGTAGTTCGGGACAGACGTGTTGAATCCCTGTAGTTCGGGACAGACGTGTTGAATCCCTGTAGTTCGGGACAGACGTGTTGAATCCCTGTAGTTCGGGACAGACGTGTTGAATCCCTGTAGTTCGGGACAGACGTGTTGAATCCCTGTAGTTCGGGACAGACGTGTTGAATCCCTGTAGTTCGGGACAGACGTGTTGAATCCCTGTAGTTCGGGACAGACGTGTTGAATCCTGTAGTTCGGGACAGACGTGCTGAATCCCTGTAGTTCGGGACAGACGTGTTGAATCCATGTAGTTCGGGACAGACGTGTTGAATCCATGTAGTTCGGGACAGACGTGTTGAATCCCTGTAGTTCGGGACAGACGTGTTGAATCCCTGTAGTTCGGGACAGACGTGTTGAATCCCTGTAGTTCGGGACAGACGTGTTGAATCCCTGTA
>NW_027003283.1:164020-169494 GCF_036934945.1 Oncorhynchus masou masou
CCTACCCACAGACCAGCTCCTACTGGGACAGAGTGGGACAGACAGGTGTGATAGGATCCTACCCACAGACCTCCTACTGGGACAGAGTCAGGGACAGACAGGTTTGATAGGATCCTACCCACAGACCAGCTCCTACTGGGACAGAGTGGGACAGACAGGTGTGATAGGATCCTACCCACAGACCAGCTCCTACTGGGACAGAGTCAGGGACAGACAGGTGTGATAGGATCCTACCCACAGACCAGCTCCTACTGGGACAGAGTCAGGGACAGACAGGTGTGATAGGATCCTACCCACAGACCTCCTCCTACTGGGACAGAGTGGGACAGACAGGTGTGATAGGATCCTACCCACAGACCAGCTCCTACTGGGACAGAGTCAGGGACAGACAGGTGTGATAGGATCCTACCCACAGACCAGCTCCTACTGGGACAGAGTCAGGGACAGACAGGTGTGATAGGATCCGACCCACAGACCAGCTCCTACTGGGACAGAGTGGGACAGACAGGTTAGATAGGATCCTACCCACAGACCAGCTCCTACTGGGACAGAGTGGGACAGACAGGTTAGATAGGATCCTACCCACAGACCTCCTACTGGGACAGAGTCAGGGACAGACAGGTTTGATAGGATCCTACCCACAGACCTCCTACTGGGACAGAGTGGGACAGACAGGTGTGATAGGATCCTACCCACAGACCAGCTCCTACTGGGACAGAGTGGGACAGACAGGTTAGATAGGATCCTACCCACAGACCAGCTCCTACCGGGACAGAGTGGAACAGACAGGTTTGATAGGATCCTACCCACAGACCACCTCCTACTGGGACAGAGTCAGGGACAGACAGGTGTGATAGGATCCTACCCACAGACCTCCTACTGGGACAGAGTCAGGGACAGACAGGTGTGATAGGATCCTACCCACAGACCAGCTCCTACTGGGACAGAGTCAGGGACAGACAGGTGTGATAGGATCCTACCCACAGACCAGCTCCTACTGGGACAGAGTGGAACAGACAGGTGTGATAGGATCCTACCCACAGACCAGCTCCTACTGGGACAGAGTCAGGGACAGACAGGTGTGATAGGATCCTACCCACAGACCAGCTCCTACTGGGACAGAGTGGAACAGACAGGTGTGATAGGATCCTACCCACAGACCTCCTACTGGGACAGAGTGGGACAGACAGGTGTGATAGGATCCTACCCACAGACCTCCTACTGGGACAGAGTGGGACAGACAGGTGTGGTAGGATCCTACCCACAGACCACCTCCTACTGGGACAGAGTCAGGGACAGACAGGTTTGATAGGATCCTACCCACAGACCTCCTACTGGGACAGAGTCAGGGACAGACAGGTGTGATAGGATCCTACCCACAGACCTCCTACTGGGACAGAGTGGGACAGACAGGTGTGATAGGATCCTACCCACAGACCAGCTCCTACTGGGACAGAGTCAGGAACAGACAGGTGTGATAGGATCCTACCCACAGACCAGCTCCTACTGGGACAGAGTGGGACAGACAGGTGTGATAGGATCCTACCCACAGACCTCCTACTGGGACAGAGTGGGACAGACAGGTGTGGTAGGATCCTACCCACAGACCTCCTACTGGGACAGAGTCAGGGACAGACAGGTGTGATAGGATCCTACCCACAGACCTCCTACTGGGACAGAGTGGGACAGACAGGTGTGGTAGGATCCTACCCACAGACCACCTCCTACTGGGACAGAGTGGGACAGACAGGTGTGATAGGATCCTACCCACAGACCAGCTCCTACTGGGACAGAGTGGGACAGACAGGTGTGATAGGATCCTACCCACAGACCACCTCCTACTGGGACAGAGTCAGGGACAGACAGGTGTGATAGGATCCTACCCACAGACCAGCTCCTACTGGGACAGAGTCAGGGACAGACAGGTGTGATAGGATCCTACCCACAGACCACCTCCTACTGGGACAGAGTCAGGGACAGACAGGTGTGATAGGATCCTACCCACAGACCACCTCCTACCGGGACAGAGTCAGGGACAGACAGGTTTGATAGGATCCTACCCACAGACCTCCTACTGGGACAGAGTCAGGGACAGACAGGTGTGATAGGATCCTACCCACAGACCACCTACTGGGACAGAGTGGAACAGACAGGTGTGATAGGATCCTACCCACAGACCAGCTCCTACTGGGACAGAGTCAGGGACAGACAGGTGTGATAGGATCCTACCCACAGACCAGCTCCTACTGGGACAGAGTCAGGGACAGACAGGTGTGATAGGATCCTATCCACAGACCTCCTACTGGGACAGAGTGGGACAGACAGGTTTGATAGGATCCTACCCACAGACCACCTCCTACTGGGACAGAGTCAGGGACAGACAGGTTTGATAGGATCCTACCCACAGACCAGCTCCTACTGGGACAGAGTCAGGGACAGACAGGTTTGATAGGATCCTACCCACAGACCTCCTCCTACTGGGACAGAGTGGAACAGACAGGTGTGATAGGATCCTACCCACAGACCTCCTCCTACTGGGACAGAGTGGAACAGACAGGTGTGATAGGATCCTACCCACAGACCAGCTCCTACTGGGACAGAGTCAGGGACAGACAGGTGTGATAGGATCCTACCCACAGACCAGCTCCTACTGGGACAGAGTCAGGGACAGACAGGTGTGATAGGATCCTACCCACAGACCACCTCCTACTGGGACAGAGTCAGGGACAGACAGGTGTGATAGGATCCTACCCACAGACCACCTCCTACTGGGACAGAGTCAGGGACAGACAGGTGTGATAGGATCCTACCCACAGACCACCTCCTACCGGGACAGAGTCAGGGACAGACAGGTTTGATAGGATCCTACCCACAGACCTCCTACTGGGACAGAGTCAGGGACAGACAGGTGTGATAGGATCCTACCCACAGACCACCTACTGGGACAGAGTGGAACAGACAGGTGTGATAGGATCCTACCCACAGACCAGCTCCTACTGGGACAGAGTCAGGGACAGACAGGTGTGATAGGATCCTACCCACAGACCAGCTCCTACTGGGACAGAGTGGGACAGACAGGTGTGATAGGATCCTACCCACAGACCAGCTCCTACTGGGACAGAGTGGGACAGACAGGTGTGATAGGATCCTACCCACAGACCAGCTCCTACTGGGACAGAGTGGGACAGACAGGTGTGATAGGATCCTACCCACAGACCAGCTCCTACTGGGACAGAGTGGGACAGACAGGTGTGATAGGATCCTACCCACAGACCAGCTCCTACTGGGACAGAGTCAGGGACAGACAGGTGTGATAGGATCCTACCCACAGACCTCCTACTGGGACAGAGTGGAACAGACAGGTGTGATAGGATCCTACCCACAGACCAGCTCCTACTGGGACAGAGTCAGGGACAGACAGGTGTGATAGGATCCTACCCACAGACCACCTACTGGGACAGAGTCAGGGACAGACAGGTGTGATAGGATCCTACCCACAGACCTCCTACTGGGACAGAGTCAGGGACAGACAGGTTTGATAGGATCCTACCCACAGACCTCCTACTGGGACAGAGTCAGGGACAGACAGGTGTGATAGGATCCTACCCACAGACCAGCTCCTACTGGGACAGAGTGGAACAGACAGGTGTGATAGGATCCTACCCACAGACCAGCTCCTACTGGGACAGAGTCAGGGACAGACAGGTGTGATAGGATCCTACCCACAGACCAGCTCCTACTGGGACAGAGTGGAACAGACAGGTGTGATAGGATCCTACCCACAGACCTCCTACTGGGACAGAGTGGGACAGACAGGTGTGATAGGATCCTACCCACAGACCTCCTACTGGGACAGAGTGGGACAGACAGGTGTGGTAGGATCCTACCCACAGACCACCTCCTACTGGGACAGAGTCAGGGACAGACAGGTTTGATAGGATCCTACCCACAGACCTCCTACTGGGACAGAGTCAGGGACAGACAGGTGTGATAGGATCCTACCCACAGACCTCCTACTGGGACAGAGTGGGACAGACAGGTGTGATAGGATCCTACCCACAGACCAGCTCCTACTGGGACAGAGTCAGGAACAGACAGGTGTGATAGGATCCTACCCACAGACCAGCTCCTACTGGGACAGAGTGGGACAGACAGGTGTGATAGGATCCTACCCACAGACCTCCTACTGGGACAGAGTGGGACAGACAGGTGTGGTAGGATCCTACCCACAGACCTCCTACTGGGACAGAGTCAGGGACAGACAGGTGTGATAGGATCCTACCCACAGACCTCCTACTGGGACAGAGTGGGACAGACAGGTGTGGTAGGATCCTACCCACAGACCACCTCCTACTGGGACAGAGTGGGACAGACAGGTGTGATAGGATCCTACCCACAGACCAGCTCCTACTGGGACAGAGTGGGACAGACAGGTGTGATAGGATCCTACCCACAGACCACCTCCTACTGGGACAGAGTCAGGGACAGACAGGTGTGATAGGATCCTACCCACAGACCAGCTCCTACTGGGACAGAGTCAGGGACAGACAGGTGTGATAGGATCCTACCCACAGACCACCTCCTACTGGGACAGAGTCAGGGACAGACAGGTGTGATAGGATCCTACCCACAGACCACCTCCTACCGGGACAGAGTCAGGGACAGACAGGTTTGATAGGATCCTACCCACAGACCTCCTACTGGGACAGAGTCAGGGACAGACAGGTGTGATAGGATCCTACCCACAGACCACCTACTGGGACAGAGTGGAACAGACAGGTGTGATAGGATCCTACCCACAGACCAGCTCCTACTGGGACAGAGTCAGGGACAGACAGGTGTGATAGGATCCTACCCACAGACCAGCTCCTACTGGGACAGAGTCAGGGACAGACAGGTGTGATAGGATCCTATCCACAGACCTCCTACTGGGACAGAGTGGGACAGACAGGTTTGATAGGATCCTACCCACAGACCACCTCCTACTGGGACAGAGTCAGGGACAGACAGGTTTGATAGGATCCTACCCACAGACCAGCTCCTACTGGGACAGAGTCAGGGACAGACAGGTTTGATAGGATCCTACCCACAGACCTCCTCCTACTGGGACAGAGTGGAACAGACAGGTGTGATAGGATCCTACCCACAGACCTCCTCCTACTGGGACAGAGTGGAACAGACAGGTGTGATAGGATCCTACCCACAGACCAGCTCCTACTGGGACAGAGTCAGGGACAGACAGGTGTGATAGGATCCTACCCACAGACCAGCTCCTACTGGGACAGAGTCAGGGACAGACAGGTGTGATAGGATCCTACCCACAGACCACCTCCTACTGGGACAGAGTCAGGGACAGACAGGTGTGATAGGATCCTACCCACAGACCACCTCCTACTGGGACAGAGTCAGGGACAGACAGGTGTGATAGGATCCTACCCACAGACCACCTCCTACCGGGACAGAGTCAGGGACAG